>NW_007732180.1:25784-91067 GCF_000696425.1 Galeopterus variegatus
AAAAAAATGGTAAATACTCAGGGTGACAGAAATAGGCAAATAACAGGAACAGGCAATTCACAGAAGGAGAAGTACAAATGCTTGATGGAAAATGTTAGCAATAAGATATATTTTATATCATCGATGGTTAAAAAAATGACAACATAGAGTTATCAAAGATGCAGAAAGACCAGCCCTCTCAGACACTGCTGGTGGGTGAGAAGAGTAACACAACCTTTCAAGACAATTCAGCAACACACTGTAGCCTTTTATAAAATATGCACCACTTTTGATCTAATGACTCCATACGTAGGAACTTATCCCAAGAAAAATGCTAAAGATGTTTGCAAACATTTATCTAATAAGATTAAATCATGGCTACATTGTTTGTGACAGAGTAGAGTCGGGCACAATATAAATATCCAATAATGAGGAATTGGTTATAGAAAGTTCTGGAACCTCGATATAATGGAATATTAAAAAGCCATTAAAATTAAGTTGTCATATTTGATGACAAGGAATGAGTATAAGTGATCAGGCAGAAAAAGCATAAGTGAGTTGAGGTGAATAAGGCACTAAGGACTTCATCTGACACATAGTAATATTTTATAAATGCTAACTACTTTATTCAGCATGATTCCATTTTTTGAGAGGAAAATGTGTATGTAAATACAGAAATAAAATGGATCTATGTATATCAAAATATCCAGTTAATTTAGAAATACAGAACATTTTGATTTTCTTCTTNCAGGCAGAAAAAGCATAAGTGAGTTGAGGTGAATAAGGCACTAAGGACTTCATCTGACACATAGTAATATTTTATAAATGCTAACTACTTTATTCAGCATGATTCCATTTTTTGAGAGGAAAATGTGTATGTAAATACAGAAATAAAATGGATCTATGTATATCAAAATATCCAGTTAATTTAGAAATACAGAACATTTTGATTTTCTTCTTTTGTTTGCCTATATTTTCAGAAATTTCCACCAACAACATTTACTGCTTTTAGAGACAGAAAGGGAGAGTTTTAAAACATGATGTAGAGAAATACTTGTAGCTAATGACATAGGAATCATTTATAATATTTGAATGGAGGAAAGGAGGTTGCAGACCAGCAGTATGATCCCAAATAAGTAATCATGTACTTAAATATAAACATTATATAATATTTATCTTTGTAAATAAATATGAACATTACATGTTACCTATATATGTAAATAAATATTATATACATATATGAGCATACTTTGAAAAGTCCATGGAAAGTAATGTTTTATCTTTTAATTCTATTTTTCATGAACTTTTTGAAATACACATAGTTAGGACAAAATAACTGAAAAAATATGCAATAAAATATTTACAAACCTCAGTGATTATTTCTGGGTGTTGTAATAATGAGTGAATTCCAGCAAATATTTTTCAGGAGTTTATTTTTGTATGTGTATTTGTGTGTTTTCTCTATTTTCTAAAGTATGTGTCATGCAAATATTTTCCAGTTGTAATAAAGACAATTATTTAAACAGATAATCCTTGAGATACCATAGGACCTCCTGGAATGTAAGCAGCGCCCCATTTTCCAGCCCATCTGGTGTCAATACTTCTATGTCACTCTGGGTCCCCTGTACCCATATGTAAAGAGCTCCTGGCCCTGCCGACTAGTTAATAACATGTCCTGCATGTCTCTTTTCTGTCTCCACTGCCGTCTCTCCAATTCAAACTGTCATTGCTGGAACATTGCTTTCATAAAGCCATTCTCCTGCTCAGAGATGCCACCAGCTCCCTGCTCCTTGGCCTGTGGTTGAAAGCCCCACCTCAGTGTTCACGCAGCTCGCCCACTGCTTTTCCTCATGTACACTGGTCCACTTACTGCTGTTCCAAATGCACTCCGTATTTCTCTCCACCTTTGTTTTTGTTCACACTACCCCAACTGCCTCATAGCCAGAGGCCTTTCCCCTTTCCACTATGGATCCTTTCAGGACTATCTCAAAATCCACCTTGCTTTTTATTTCTGCACCTACTGCCTCAGAGAGAATACAGTCCTCCCTTCCAGCCCATTCCTGTTACACATAGAATAACAAGAATCATACAAATTATCTTTTTCCCCCCTATATAAAGATGACTGGTAAGGGGATCGAACCCTTGGCTTGGTGTTGTCAGCACCACGCTCAGCCAGTGAGTGAACCGGCCATCCCTACATAGGGATCAGAACCCGTGGCCTTGGTGTTATCAGCACCGCACTCTCCTGAGTGAGCCATGGGCCGGCCCTCAAATTATCTTTTTACCTTCTTTATTAGATTGGTTATATTTCTTTATCCTTCCCATAACCCAGACACCTAGGAAATAGTAGAAAAATTAAGGTTTGGACACAAACGAAAGGCTTTAAAAGACAGGAGCTTGGTACATTTCTGTCATTACGATCCTTTAATAAGTGAATATACTAGCACTCAGTTTGAAGGCGAGACAGTGCTCGGGTTCCACCTGTACGCAGGAGCACCAGAAGCTCTCCCTGAGGATTCCCTAGCAGAAGCCGACCAACCGGAGGGTGCTGGGGAAGCTCTTGCGAATGCCCATGCATTTTTCCTGGTCGATGTACAGGGAATTGGCTTTGATGGCCAGGTCATGCTCCAGGGTGGCTTTGGTGTGGACCAGCAACTGCAGGGTGTCCTCCGCCTCCTTCAGGCGCTGCTGCAGGGTCTGGATGGTGTCATCCACTTGGTGCACCTCGTTAACAAGGCTGCATGAGGGAATAAACATGGTTAGGTCAGCAGAGGTCACACTCCTGCGGCCCGTGCTTAGCCCAGTTAGGGGCGTGTGTGGTTACTGACTTCCTGCTGGAGATGTGGCTGCTGTGCTGGGTGGCACATGGAGCCCCAGCAGCACATGGGCTACACCGATGTCAGAACGACTTCACAGAGCAAAGGAAGCAAAACTGTGCATGATCCTAGCATTGCACCAGGGCCACGCCCATTAACTGCACCCCATCATCCAAAAGGCAAACTGGGCATGTTCTTGGGACACCAGCAGATTTTCATACACACACATACACACACACACACGTTTATACATATGCACATATATGTATATAGTAAATATCATACTTTAAAACGAAGAGGGAAAACAAACATTTGATATTTTTTGAGTAGCAAAAATGTGAAAAATCAAAACAACTAGATTTTTTTTCATTGATTGTATCATTGACTATAATTAACAACAATTTATCGTATACATTCAGTTAGCTAGAAGGGATGATTTTGAACATTCCCAACACCAAGAAATGATAAGTGTTTGAGGTAATGAAAAAAGAAAAAAAGATCAGTGGTTGCCAGGGTCTCAGGGGAGGGAGGGAGGGATGAGCACGTGGAGCACTGAGGATTTTCAGGGCAGCAACACTATTCTGTATGATACTGTAACCATGAATACATGACACTACGCATCATGCAGAACTCATAGAACGGTACAACACAGAGAGAGAACACTAATGTAAACTTTAGTCAATAATAACGTATCGATAATATCGACTCATAATTGTAACAAATGTACTACACTAATGTAAGATGGTAATAATAGGAGATCTGGGGGGGTACGTGAACTGTCTGTACTTTTTTCTCAATTTTCTGTAAACCTAAAACTGCTGTAGAAACAAAGTGTATTGCTTTAAAAAAGAGAAGAAAGTTATTTTTATAGTTGGGAAGACAGGGACACTGAACACTGAATCCAGCCCAACCTGTTAACATATCCTGGTAAGGGAGCAGTGAATGTGTCCCTCCTCCCAGCAGTGCCCCAAGGTAATGCCTCAAGATCCCAGAGTAATCATGTTTGTAACTGTCAAAGTCTTAAAACAACGTTAAAACGATATTGTGTCAAATCAGCAACATAAACCATGAAATGAGCTGCACTTCTACTTGTGGGGTGATGACGAAAACATTACACATTTTCATTAAGACAGAATGGGGACTAAGCTGTCATTGCTTGACAAAATCTGGCATCTCCTTCTCAAATTATTTTTAAAATATTATTTTAATGTTCGTTTCTTCAGTAATTAGTAGACCTCCTAAACTTCTATTCGCCATTTGGCATTTCTTCTGGAATTTCCCCTCCCTGTCTTTTGCTCATTTCCTACTGAGGTCTGACTGTTTATCTTAGTTACTGCACGGTGCTCTTTAAATATGAGGCATATTGAATTTTTGGTCTGTCATGCTTGCAGCAGATGTTTTTCCTAATCTGTTAGCCTTTTAATTTTGCTTGTGATGTTTTATTATACATAAGATTTCAATTTTCAGTATGGCAAATCATTCTTTCTTTACAGTTTCTTTCACTGTATTTATATTTAGAAAGTCTTTTTCTTCCCAACAAGCAATTAAGCTAGGGCTCTTTTTACCTACTTATTTGGCCAATAATACCCAAAGAATGTGACCATCTGGCACTCAAGAAAAAGAATAGAAAACAGGTCATAAAAGAAAACAATAGCAGCAACTCACTTATTGACTACTTTCCCATATATTTGTACACGCACACACACACACACACACACACACACACACACACACACTGTTCTAAGTGTTTTACAGGACTAGACAATTCAATCTTCATAGCAACACTATGAAGTAGAGATTATGTTTATCCCCATTTTACAGATGAGAAAACTGAGGTACAAGGAGTTCGGGTAACTCTCCTTACAGTTTTGCATGGAACTAACTACCCATCAGCGGCTTTTAGTTACCATGCTGCTCCCCTGATTCTGGTCAGTTGAAAACACAACTCCAGGTACATCAAATTTTAACCAGTGTTGCAAAGCTAAAGTTTTCTTTCCTTTGGGGTTCATTTGTCAGCAGATTAGGGGTGCAGAAGTTAATTCAAATATACAGAAATAGGAAGAGCATAGTGATAATGAACACATGAGGATGCAGACATCCCTAGAGCTCAAAAAGGATTTCATGCCTATAGAAAATACCCAGACCACGTTAGAATCATTGTACCAAGGCAATTTTATACCTTCACAGAACTCTGCACCTGGAAGATGAATGTTAGCGGTCATCCAGCCCAGCTGCCTTGTTTTACAGAGGAGGAAACTGAGCCCAGGAGCTGGTGAACTGCCCTGTCCACAGGCCCACAGTCCACATGTGTTCCTAAGCCATGCTGGAAGCTACGGAGGAAATATGGAGCCACAAGAGGAATGGCCATCGAGAGGAGGAACTGGGTCCCATTTCCTGCCCCCACCCTCCTGCTCAGCTCCTTGTGATAAAAGGGCAGGAGCAGAGTCCTGCCAAGTTGGCTGTGGCACACTGGACTCCTCTGATGAGACCATCTTATACTCTTTGTTCTATCTGTAGTCTCCAAAGTGCAACGTTGCCAGACAATATGCAGTATGCCCAGTTAAATGTGAATTTCAGATAAACAAGCAATTTTTTAGTATAAGTATTTTTTTTAATTGTGGTAAAATACACATAACATAAAATTCACCATGTTAACTATTTAAGTGGACAGCTCTGTGGTATTAAGTACAATCATCACCACCATGCATCCACAGAACTTCTTTCATCTTGCAAAACTGAAACTCTGTGCCCATTAAACACTATCTCCCTATTTCCCTTTCTCCCAGCCCCTTGGAACCACCATTTTACTTTCCGTCTTTAAGAATTTGACTACTCTAGGTACCTCATATGAGGGGAGTCATATGGTGTGTGTCCTTCTGTCCCTGGCTTATTCCACTCAGCATAATGTCCTCAGGGTTCGTCACTGTTGTGGCATGTGTCAGAATATCCTTCCTTTTTATTGCTGAACAGTATTCATTATAAGTATTTTTACTTAGCATAAATATTTTTAATATAAAATTCCATGCAATATTTGCAGTATACTTATAAAAAAAAGAATTCATTGATTATCCAACATTCAAATGTAACTGGCCGTCCTGTGTTTTAATTTACAAAATCTGGCAATTCCACCAAAGAAGCCAGTAGGGTGTCTGGCGCAAAATGGGCTCTCTCAGAATATTAAGGTGGCAGAAAGAGCAACAATTCTTCTCATAACCCCTCACACTCTCCTTCTCCTAAAGGACAAATTGTAAGCGTTTTTAAGGAGATGCACCAAACCATCAGCTGTCATTTAGGCTGGGTGGGGGGACAAGAGGGCAGAAGAAGGGACTCTAATTTTGTATTCCATATAGATTTGTATTATTTGAATTTATTTTATAACTGGAACATCTCCCATTCTTACTTGTGAAATTAAACAAAAAAAAAACTTGTAGAAAAAAGATAAGCGAGACGAAAAGTTTGACATACAAGTATAAAGCAATAATTTCTTCATCTTGTAGTGAGCAGTATTATGAAGTAACAGAAGGAAACAACGCTAATGTCTCATGATAATGGATGCTGTAGCCACATGATGGACTACTATGCAAGCGATATTTTTTAAAGGAAATTTGTACTGGCCATGAGAAAAGAAATTCACAATATAATGTTGCTTAAAAAGTCAGGATCTAAAACTCTCACTCAACGCACCATGATTACATTTTGTTAATGTGCCTGATGGCAAATACAACAAATTGCTAACTCTGGTTTTCCCTGGGTGTGTGGAGCATCTAAGTTTATTTTTATTTAATTTTCTTTATTTTATGAGTTTTGTACCATGAACATATACTACTTAAAGGCCAGAAAGAAGATAAACATTTCTCATAAAGTAAACATAATTTCAAGCAACTTAACTCTCTGTAAGTTTTCCCGGGGGTTATCTGAATTGGCCAGCTGACCAACGCCACGCCGGGGCAAATGTCTCCTCACTTGCTCAGAGAGCACAGCAATTCAACGAAGATGGTCTGGAAACTCCCCAGGACCACCTTCTGGGCTCACCCTCCCCGTGGAAACACCAGTTGGTGGCTGACCCAGAACTCTGAGGATGGCAGAGGTGGGGTGTAAAGCAGATGTGGTACCCCAGGCCACCTGCATGTCCCATCTCAGGCAGTAGTGAAGTCATCCTTGCAGATGCTGGACCCAGAAACCTTCCCCATGTCCCCGTATTCCTCATTCATAAAACCCTGATTTTCCTTCCAAAGAGCCTCACCCGGCCCACTGTGCCCTCCCCTCTCTGAAGACACATTCTTGAATGTTCTGTGCTTTCTCTGACCTCAGGGGCCTCCCCCTTGCTGTCCCCTCAGCCCAGAACACCTTAACATGTTCTGCATCCCATTAATTTCTGCCATCCTCAATTCCCAGGTGAACTGACACTTGTTTGGGAAGCCCCTCCCTTAACCCTAGGACTAGGTTGCTGCCCACGTTGTGTGTTCCAAGAGGACCGACCCTTTCATAGCACTCAGTCACGGGGATCGCTGCTTACTAGTCTGCCCTGCAGACTATCACCTCCACGGAAGCAGCATCCACACCAGTGACCTTACTCAGGGCTGTGTCCCCAGCCCCTCCTGCAGTTGACAGGCATGCAAAAAACACTTGTTGGATGAAGACCAACTGGCATGTCCTAGGTTAAGAAAGCAGTTTGGGGAGGTAGGGAACTGCCCAAAGGTGTGAGTCTGCAGGATCTGCCAAGAAGAAGAACCAGACCCAAGATGATGAGGAGGAAGGCAGGCGGGAAGGAGCCTGCGGGGAGCGGCTGCTAAGCCACCCGCAGCCAGCCTGCGAGGGGAAGGCCCTGATGAAGCCCCCACGCAGGCCCATCAAGCAACAGCGCGGCGGGGACAGTCCACACCACGCAGCGGCCTTCGTCTCACATGCTGCACTCTGTTCTCCATTCCAGTGGGGAACAAGGGAATTAAAACTTAAGTGCCAAAGTTTCATTTGGTCGGGGGACAGTAAACACAAAATCTGAGAACTCATCTGAAGGCATATTTTTTGTTGCTGTTTAGATCAAGTTGGATTAAAAAGAGAGCCTTTTTCAAAGATCCCAGAGTATAAAATATCACTATAGAGAAACAGATCTTCGGCGAGGCTTCTGCAGATGGCTGGTAATGGGGTTATGAGAGCGGGTTGTTTATAATCACCCAGGCCTGCCTCTCGTCTCCCACCCCTCCCTGACTTCAGAAGGAACCCTGAACCCAGATGTAGGAGACAGAGCAGGGTGCTATGTGAGTCTTTACTCCCCACTGCCAAATACGAGTCTAGTAGAAAATTTACGTGTGAGGGAATGTTTGAAAGAATACACGTTAAAATATCAACATTAAAAAAATGAATTCAAGATACACAGAGCACAGGCAGGGAGTCCTTGTTTGCCCATGGCTACGTGAGCTCAGCAAGGGGACACCTCCCTCAACTTCAGCTATTAGAAATACACTTTTCATCACCTTCAAGGCCACATTTCACCCCAGTTTCCTTGTTCTTGGCTGATCGCAGAGAGCTGTTCTGCTGAAGCCATTCATATACATTTTTTTTTTAATTACAGAACCGAGAAACATTTTGCATTCAAATATAAATAAAGCTACCGTAGTTTTTTTTTTTTTTTTTAAGAAACAATCAAGATTATTTAAGTAAAGGTGAGCCTGGTCTGGCCTGCCACCAAAGACGCTGAGAGTGTTTAGAATCACTTTTAAGAGAACCCGTTTAGAACATTTTAAATGAAAATAAAAGTCTTGAAATGAAAACAGCAATTTTTCTCAGTTGCCACTCCCTTGAGTATATGATCCTTATTTTTTTCTGAATCTGGACAGCCAAAAGTTTGCTTTCGGGGTGATCAGTTTAAGAAGGAAAATAATTCCCTTCCCCAATAATAATTCTAAATGTTTTTGGCAAGGATATTTTAAGAAGAAATCCTGACAGAAACAAAAGTAGGTTTTGTCCTAAAGTCAATAAAGAAGCAGAGGAAATAGACTATGAAGTCGATGGGAAGTAAAAGAAAAAGCAAATTCTGTTTAGCTGGGAAAGAGAAAAAAAAGGGTAAAAATCATTCAGCTTCTCAGAAGAAACTATGAATGCCTCATTGTTTGATAAATACAAAGTCACAGTAGACCACTACTCAAAACCCTTTTTAAAAGTAGTGCTGTGTTTGTCTGATGGCGGTCTGAAGCATTTATTCCCATCTCTACTTTTGATGACTCTTCAGAAATTTCTGGAGAATGAAACTTCAGCTCGGCTTCTGCTAATAATATTTGCATAAAGTCACAATTCATGATCTAATCCTGGTGTGCCAAGCAGGTGTGCTCTCACTGCCTGGTTCTTTTGAATCATAGACACAAGTCAGGCTGGCTGTGCAGGGGCCCGTCCAGCCTCTGGAGTGGAGGGCAGCTTATCCTAAATCATGAGCTGCGAGCTGTGTGCTGCGTGTGAAAAGGGGTTCTATGGAGCCCACTTTGAGAAACGTGCAGCCTGGGTGAACACCTATGTGGCTACGGTATCAACAGCAGCTCTACTAGGAGAAATGCAGCTACTCCAGGAAATGAGGGCCATGCATATATATTCTAAAGCATGCTTCTTCATAGCATCCAACCCAGGCAACATGCATGTTACACGTGTAGGGTGTTCTGCAATAATGATCTCTGTGACCCTCAGTTTCCTCCTCTGTGTGAGAGAGAGATGAGGACACAGCACCAGCTTTTCCGACTCATCTCACATGGGCATCGAGACGGTCCAATGAGATGAGGTACATGACAGGGGGATGGTAAAAGCATTCTACAATAAACATGGGGGGGAAGCAGAAGCCAGCGGTTGGTTGGGTTGGATACAGCTCTGCAGTGACACAGGCAGCATTGCAAACTGTGTCTCTCCTTCTTACCACTAGCAGTGACCTGGGCCATGCTACTCAACCTGCTCCTGCTTCAGTTTACTCGATTGCAAAGTGGAGAGAATGAATGAGATACCGTCAAGTGCTTAGGACAGTGTAGCAGCTATTGTTACCATCACTTTTATGATCCTCGCCATTATCTTAATCATTGCCAGCATCATTGTTGGCCTCAGCAGGATCCCCCTCTACCCTCCGCTCCAGGAAATCCACTGCATCAAACCACCACTTATTTCTTTGGCAGAACCCAAAGCAATTTTATCCTGAGGGTAACTCCTTCATGATGACAGGGAATTCTATCTTGCAACCAGCTATCTCCTCGCGGCATCTCCCCACTGCGCCCGAAAGGCTTTTGGAGTTCGCACGCTGCCCCTTTGCTTCTCCAGTTGCTGTCAGTTTGATTCATTTCTGCATGGAGGGTTTCGTGACTTAAGAATAGCTATGATGTCACCCGGCAAGGAAAGGAAGACTGGCAGGTTTTAGGAAATTGCAAATGAAGCCAAAATGTGGTGGGGGGTGGGGGAGGCAGAGATCCTGGCCAATTCCTTATGAGGCCATCCTAAAAGGAATCTCTAAAGTTAAAATAATAATCAAATTCATACAGTGTTTAGCACAGTTTTGTGGAGGCAGACCCCTCCTACCGTAGACACGTGGGGGCTGTGTTTGATGCAGAACAGCTGTGATTTCTGCTGGGCGCAGAACCCACTGCAATGAGCCTAAATGAGACCCTCAGGGGTCTCAGAGGCTCACAAGGATGGTCTTAACGACAAGAGCTGATATTAAACACCAAAAGCAGTCACTAAGGGCAAATGAGTGTACAGGGGTCAGTGGAATTGGGACCAAAAGCGACTTTTCTGACAAGTTTCCCCTATGCTGAGAAATACACAGGCCAGCAGCCTGCTGCTTGTAAGGGAGGTGTTCTGGAAACCAGAGACTCCAGGGAAGTGCAAAGGAAGCCAAACACGACCTCGTCCTCACTGAATGAGCTAAATGTTCAGTAACACTTTTGTGTGTGTAGTATTGATGTCATTTTCTTTTTAAAAAATTTTATGGTAAAATATACATGACGTAAAATTTGCCACGTTAACCATTGCTGAGAGTATTAAGTCTGTTCCCACCATTGTGCAGCCATCACCACCACCCACCTCCAGAACTTTTGCATCATCCCAGACTGAAACACTTACCCACTCAACAACTCCCATTATTAACACTTTTAGAGAAGGCTCCTGCACAAGGTGTTGGCAGAAAGCACCTTTACGAAGATCCCAGAGCCACAGCCAGGTTGGTGGGTTGTACCAAAGAGAGCCGAGCTGTCCCCTCCCGCCTTACCGTAACTGAGCCATGTCTCTGCACAGTTCTATGTTCGGTCTCCGCGTTCGCTCGTCCAGTCTGGTCTGAGCCACCTTCAGGAAGGCAGACTTGTCTTTGATGGCCTTCTTGATGGACTCGATGGTCATTTCAGTCTGGAAAATCTCCTGCAGGGTCTGTGACGAAGAGGAGCAATTAGTCACCCGAGGCTCACTGCTGTCCCTAAACAACCTGCTTCCTGCCCCCTGCCTGTCCATTTCATGCCAGCACCTGCCTCACCCCCTTGGATGGAGAGGTCGATTCGCTGACAGCCTTGTTCCTTCTCAGCCCTCTCCGCCCTGGGAACATGCAGTTGTGCAGGCGCTGGCTCCAACCTGCTCTGGAGAGTGGACTGTGTGCCTCTCTTCCCAGCTCTGGGTTCAGTGACCTCATGTTGGTAGCTTGAAATCCACATGAGGGTGGGAGTATTTACACCAGGGAAATTGGCACGTGCTACACATCAGCCCTGCCACCCAGACCTCCAGTTGTTAATTATCTGACAGCACATTTAGTGTATAACTCTAACAAAAGTGAGGCTGTGAGGGGTGAGCGGCCCGGCCCCCCTCCTCACATCTGTCTTGCCTGTCTATCTTCCTGCTCTCTCTTCCTTTTAGCAGAGGATTTACCTTGAAGCTCATCAGGTTTAAGGTTCAGGGTGCCTCACTTCCAAGGGAGGAGCCCTGCAGTTTTGTACTTCTGATTTTGTACTTTTTTTCTTGAAGAGGGTCCCCCAGATTGCATACACCTGGATCTCTCCCTGGTTCCTCACCTGCAGAGAGCCCCCGTCCTGTGCTCAGAAAGCTCTCCCTCCCCCTGGGACCCAGATCTCTTTGCTCCCATATCTCCACAACCCCCCATTACTGTCCCTCTTCCTCAGCTCCTTTCCTGTGGCCAGGAGACACATCCATCATCACCAAAATTTTTTTATTTTAAGGCCTCGTATTTTTACCACCACTGTCCCATCCAGTCTCAGCTGGGTCCTCTCCAGTCAGTCCCCTGCAGGTGCTCTCCTTACGTTCACTGCCAAACGCGTTCAGACATGGCCTGTGCCCACTGCCTCCTCTTCCCACCCACCTAGTCTCCTGGGGGCACCTCTATTCTGTCTCTGACCCTAGTGCTCTCATAAAACTGCACCCTCAAAGCCAACATTGAGGTCGTGCTGATACCTCCCTCTCCTTAAAACCTTGCCTTGCTTCTTTTCTCCAGCCAGCTGCTATCCTGACTCCTCGCCTTTCCCTCTAACTACTCCTATTCACCTCCAGTCAGGGTTTTGTCCTTGGCTGACTTCTCTGCTGTGAACTTTCTCCCCTGCAGAGGCCTCATGTAATCACACAGATTTAGCACTTGTATCATCCAGGAACTCCTAAATCTGTCACTATAGTTTTGACCTCCCTTCCAAGCTTTCAACAACCTGCTAGATGTCATTATACTGTTCCTGTCACCAAGGCCTTTTTCAGATGCTACCTACTCTGTGAATCCATCCCTACCTCTTGACAGTGGGGAAAACTGCTCCTTCTGTTAACCAATGCTAACATTCCATCTCTAGTTCCAAAGGGTTCTCTCTGCACTTTTCTGATGAAACTTACCATCTTCTGTGGGCATGTTTTGTCTCACTCTAAGACAGGGGACAGCACGGTCAGTGTGGCATTCATGTGTGGATACCCCAAATTCCTTAGCACAGCACCTGGAATGTACTTGTTAGGGACTGAATTGTGTCCCCTCCCCCCAACATTCGTATGTTCAGGTCCTGACCCGCAGTACCTCAGAATGTGACCACATTTGGAGATAGGGTCTCTGTAGAGGAGATTAAGTTAAAATGAGGCCATTAGGGTGGCCCCTAATGCAATCTGACTGGTGTTTTTACAAGGAGAGGGGATTTGGACACGGACACACACAGAGGGAAGGCCACAGAGGAGACAGGGAGAAGGGCCATCTACAAGCCAAGGAGAGAGGCCTCAGGAGAAACCAACCCTGCCGACACCTTGATCTCAGACTTCCAGCCTCCAGAACTGTGAGAAAATTAATTTCTGCTGTTTAAGCCACCCAGTCTGCAGTACTTCGTGTATGGCAGTGCTAGCAAGCTAACACAGTAGTAAATAAAAATCTGTTGACAAAGGAGCTCTGTCACTTCAGTCTTCTAAAAGGCCTTCCAAATGGCTTTGTACTGCCCAGTGGAGAGCATCTGACCCCACTAACTTTCCCAGCAATGTCTTCTACAGTCCAGCTCCAACCCACTTCCCAAGTTTCTCTCCCAGGATGAAAACAGTCCACGCCAGCCACCCTGGTCTCTCCGTAGACCTGAACTCAGCCTCTCACTTGCTACCTCCAAGCTTTGTTCAAGATGTCGCCCCACCTAGAATGCTCACTTCTCCCTCCAAACCCAGAAAACACTTTCTGTATTTGTTACTTGGCAATTGTCCTTCGTAATTTCCTATTGTTATTAACCGATCATGAGCTTTCCATATGTGTGCATCTCTTCTCTACAAACGTAAGCTCCCTGGGAACAAAAGCCACATTTCATGCTTCTCTCTGCCCTTCACAGCATGCAGCACACTAATAGTTACGGGCGGCCCGAAGAAGGCACCACAAGAAGGAAAGGTAAATCACTGCAGCCTGGGATCTAAGGTAATACCACCTTAAATCAACGTGATTGACAACGCAAGGCTCTTCAAAGAAAGAAACGGAAAACTGCATGCAGCATAATCCACAGAAACACCAAGAGTTACAAGACTCATGCTAAGGAAGGGCTTCTTGTTTATCTTAAAACATACAAATTCTGCTTGAATCTTTCATTTATTGTCATGGTAAAACGTTTAGGCTTAGAGCACTTAAAAAATTTCAATATCAGAAACACTTTGAACTACCTAATAGTTTCCTGTATGTGGTTTTGTTTTCCAGAAAAAGGGCCTGAAATAACTTAACAGAAAACATTCCTACCATATGTCCTAATAATAAATCCACTTCCTAGTTATATACAGCAATTCATTAAACTTTAATAATAATGTTTTTGTTTCTATTAAATACTAAGAACCTTTCATTCCACAGTGCACTTTTTGTGCTCCAAACACCAGTGGATTCCAATTTCATTTTGACACCTGGCTGCCCGACTGAAATAAATGGTATGCTTTGTACTGTTTTTAAATTTTCTTACTCTGTATGGTGAGGAGGCCACGCGCCTCGGGGTGTGTCTCTGGGAGCGGTGAGAGATTTGTGGTCCCAGAGCACCCTGCTCTGTCTGGTCAGCTGAGAGCCACCACCAGTGGTTGATTTACCTTCGCTAAGTGAATCTGGATCTTATTCTTAGCATCTGCAGTCTCAGCAATGCGATTGGTGAAAGCCACATTCACTTTGTTGAACTGGTTCCACATCTCATTGGCAGTCACAACCAAGAGGTTTTCAATGTCATCTCTTAGCTTGGCAGAGGCTGCCCGTTCACTCTGGGAGTGGAGAATATTGTCATCCGTAAATTTGGCCCAGGACTCAGGCACCGAGACCCTGAAAAAGGGAAGTAGAATCAATCAAAGTTAACAATGAGGAATCAGCCCAGATGGTGTGTAGACAACCACTTGTCCTGAGAAAGGGAAAGTCCCCAAGTCACCGATGCAAGCTTCATTGACAAAAATGTAAATATCAGAGAAAAATTTATCTTAAATGTTTCTTAATTGTTCCTTATTTTACCACTAACCAATTGTCTATAACTCCAAAGCCATAAACTAACTCTTCTGACAGTTGGGGGGGAGGTGCAGGAAGGAGATGATTAATGAAATGTGTTATAATAATAATAATACTAAGCATATGAAAAAACGTTCAACCTTGGGAGTAATCAAAGAGGTACTAATGAAAACAACAACATAAGAAGACCCCCTAGTCGGAACAGCAGAGTTAAGAGAGGGATAATTTGCAGCGCTGGCGGGGGTGTTTAGAACAGACAGTCTCACATCCTGCAGGTGGGGAGGCTGAGTAGGTGCAGACTTGCTGGAGAGCAACGAGGCAATGCAAACCAGGAGAATTTCATTCAGGTGTGCACAGCCCAGAAATCCCACTTCCAGAGGTGTATGGTCTAAGGACATAAAGTACCCATAGACATGTATGCGAAGATAACTCATTTCAGCAATATTTATGTCAATCCCTTGGAAATCAGAAACAACCTGAATGTTCAAAAGTAAAGAAAAGTTTGAATGAATGAGGGTACCTTCAAAAAAGGAATCCACAGAGCACACACACTGGTGCTGCAGGAGAATATCTATTGCACAAACAATGTTATTAATATATCAGGAAGTGAAAAATTAGCCTACACAAAGAATATGTGTGTAATAACATTATTTAAAAATACAAATCTCGGGGCCAGCCCGGTGGCGCACAGCGCTAGTGCGCCGCTTGGGAGCGCGGCGGCACTCCCGCCGAGGGTTCGGATCCCACGTACAGACCGGTTCCCGCTCACTGGCTGACCGAGGTGCAGGCGTGACACCGAGGGTTGCGATCCCGTTGCCGGTCCCGGTCCAGTGCAGGCGCGACACTGAGGGTTGCGATCCGTTGCCGGACATGAAAAAAGAGACAAAAAGGGAAAAAAAAAATAATAATAATAATAAAATAAAAATAAAAATAAAAATCTGTATCTAGACGAGGGTTCTTCAAAAAAATTGTGGAAAAATAGAATTAAAAGAGAACACGAATCTTTTTTTTATTTTTCTTTTTGTCTTTTTTTACTGACCGGTAACGGGATCGCAACCCTCGGTGTCGCGCCCGTACTGGGGACCGGCAACAGGATCGCAACCCTCGGTGTTGCGTCCGCACCGCGCTCAGCCAGTGAGCAGGAACCGATCACCACATGGGATCCGAACCCTCAGCGGGAGCGCCACTGCACTCCCAAGTGGCGCACTCTCCAATCCGCCACCGGGCCAAGCCCTTTTTTTTTTTTTTTTTTTTTTTTTTGAGAACACGAATCTTTTGTGAACGTTTTGAAGTACCTTCGCATGTGTGGAAGAATATTAGAGGAACTAATCGCAAATTGTTGACACCGAGAGTCTACGTGGTGGGCTTAGGAGTGGTGTTTTGCTTGTTGGTGTAATGAGATATTAAATGGCTTACTATTGACTAGAGGTTTTAGCTCAGGCTTTGATAACCCAGAATACCACCCTAGATGCTCTGTCCCCCGACATTCTATAAGAGATGGCTAAGCACTCCCACTGGAAATAGAGAAAGGCTTTTAAAGGGCTAAGTGGTCAGAGTGTGTGGGTTGATCCCAGCCCACCTCCCGCCCAAAAGGAGGAAAGGAAGATGCTTCCTGCTCACCTCAAGCCAAGTAAGAGGCATTTCACAGGGACCACTTAGGACATACTGTCTGAATCTGATTCACACCTGAAGAATTTACAAGTCCAGGTTGGTAACTGGCACTGTGCTTCTCACAGGAGAGCCCAGTGAGGGGGCTGCTTTGGGGTTGAGCAGCCCCACAGGAGAGAATGCACTTGGGGGGCACTTTAAAAATGGGACGGGACATGACTGCGAGGAGTAGTACAAGGGAACTTTTTGGAGTGATGAAAATATTCTATATCTTGACTGTGATCATGGTCACATAGGCATACAAATCTGTCAAAACCCATCAAAATGCACTTTTAAACTGGGTACATCTTCACAGTATGTGAATTTCACCTCCATCGGGTTAATTTTATTAAAGGGAGTGGCTGGAAAAGACCAAGAGCCCTGCCCAAGACTGCACCCAGGGGCCCGGCGGGTTCAACAAGCCGTGGTAAGACAGACATGAAACTGTTTTCCAGCCTGTATCCCAGAGTCCAGGACATCTAATACACTGGCGACATGTGATTTTCTTTGTGCTCGTCTGTGTTTTTCTAGGTTCTCTGCATCAAGTGTGGTTATTTTCATAGTAAGAAAAATAAACAACAAAAATTCTTTTATAGAAGAACACAGGACACAGTCGTGGAGGCCTGACCGCAGAGCACCCTTGCTTAGCTGTCCGAAGCCGGTGTCTCACCCACTCCACACTGTCTGTTTTAAGCTGTCAGCTGCGTCACTTTGAGAGAGAAACATTAAGTGACGTCAAGATCGTACAAGTGGCGTGTGCCTGACTTACGTCGCATCGACCCTCTCCACGCCACAGAAGTAGCTGATGCCTTCTGAAGTGTTGCGCAGGTGGTGACATTTGTCGTCGATCCGGTAAGCCATCTGCTTGTCACTCAAGTCCTTCTCCAGCTCGTGCTGGGTAGCTCTGTTAGCTCTATAAGACAGAGGAGGGGAATGGAGCTTCACATTCAGGTGACAATTTCCTACAGGGACGCTGACTGCCCTTCTATGCTGGGACCCTCTCAGTCTTGCTCTCCCGATCTCTCCCCCTTCATGCAGGGCTCAACTTCTCAACCAAAAGGAGCATCCTCTGGAGCCATCCACACATTTGAGTCATTAGAACCCTACTCCTGCCCTGTCCACATGTCCCCTTGCATGGGCAGGTGTAGATAAACAGGGGTCCCGGGGCCCACCTTCCGTGCACACCCGGACTGCTCCAGGCAGGACCCAGGTGTAAAGTAACCTGTCCTTAGCTGTACCTTCCTTTCCGTCTTCCTTTTCCTCTTCTACATCCTCACCCTCTTCTCCTCCATTCTTAGAGTATAATTCCCCAGGAAATTAGGAGGCAGGTATAGCCGACCCTTCCTCCATCCCTTGGTGACCTGCTTGTGGTCACACAAGGGATGGGAAGTTTGCCAGGAGATATAAACCAAAGGTCAAAGTCAACCTCCAGGGCAGGAGTTAGAGAATGCTTGAGCAGAGACCAGGAGTGGGTGGCCCACGCGGGCTCCTGTGCTGGGAAGGACTTGATGAGCTCTGAGATGCAAGGTCTTCCCTACCGTGCCGGGCAGACAGGGGACTCACAGCTCACAACCAAAGAGACAGGCCCAAGGTGCGGGCATGGGTGACAGATGACTACATCGTTACTCATGGAATAGTTCACTCAACAAATAACTACTGAGTGCCAGCTCTACGCCAGGCACCGTTCTGCGAGCCTGGGCTGCATCCACACACACAACAAATATCTCTTCTCTGAGGAGCTCACGTTCTACCGGGAGGAGCAGATGATGTAATGAACAGGCAGTTTATGTGGTTAGAGGAGCGATGCAAAAATTACAGCAAGGAAAAGAAGGCCAGGAGTGCGAGTTGTGATTTTAAATAGGATGGTCAGGATAGGTCTCCACAGGTGACACTGAGCAACGACTTGAAAAAGGGAGGACGAGATCACGCAGGGCCTGCTGCACATTGGAAGGAGTTGGGTTGTCCTGGGGGTGAAAATGGAGACAACTGACTTACAATTTACAAGGATCATTCTGATGCTGGGCTGAGCAGAGTCTCCAGGGGGCAGGGAGACCCCTCAGGAGACCATTGCAGGTGAGGTCATGCTCAGGTGTGAGATGACAGTGGCTTGGGTCAAGCGGGTAGCAGTGAGGGAGGGAAGATGTGCTCGGATTCTAGATATGTTTTAAAGATAGAACCAAGAAAACCTTCTATGAGACCGGACATTAGTGAGAACAAAGAGCTTAGTCCGAGTCATAGGAGTAATGGAATTCCATCGACTGAGGGGGGAGGCTGAGGGGGGGGCGGCTAGGGGAGAAGACAGAAGGTGTTGACACACTAAGCTCAAGTGTTCATTAAACATTCAAGTGGAGATACCAAGTAGGTTGTTGGAATTTGGGAGAGGTCTATGCTAGAAATAAAAAGTTGGGAATCATTTGCACACAGACAGTATTTGAAAAGGCAGGACGACTGAATGATCCTAATCATTTCTGTATTCCCAACACCTAAAAATGGTCTTGGCTTAGAGGAGCCACTCAGTAAAGATTGCATCAAATTGAATGAACTCATTCTAGCTGCAGGTTCCCTTCAACTTGGACCGTGTTCCCAGGCAAATCACATGGCCTAGCAGAGCTAATTTTTTTTAAATTTGTAAAGCGGGAATGGGGTAGCAGCACGCAAGTGATCCACTTCATGTGAACTCTAGTGGCAGCACATGCCAAGGGTGAGCCACGAAGACATGCTTCGCCTCACTGCTTCTGTGCTCAGCCCCTTGCCCTAGGTCATCATGCTGAAACTTTGGGGCTGATGCCCACAGGCTTCCTCTCTCAAGGCTGACACCCTTGAGGGGGGAGGGGCTGGCTGGACGCCCTGTCCTTAGAGTCCCCTTTGTGAGGCATTTGATGCAGGACCCCATCAATCTGTCCTATAGCCAAAGACAGGAAGAATCTTGACTGCCATGTTGGGGCCTAATGAGATTCCATTTGCAGCTGAGATCCCAACTGAAGACTTCATTGTTGCTTCCCAGGCAAGCGGAGTTGAAAACCCTCTTCCCATCACCTTCATTGGACAGAGCGTAGTGGCCTTCCACAAATCCTGGAGAATTTGCTTGTCCCAGCAAACAAGGTGGGCATTTGCCCACTGTATATTAAAGGAAAACCACGCTTCTTAAAGGATCACCAACAAAAATTCCAGACAAGTGCACACACACAGACAGAACTTTCTGCAAAGGCCTGCGATACAGCCAGGAACGAGGCAGCTTGTAAAAGGGATCGACATGAAGATGAGCTGCTCCCGGAGGAATGATCTAGACCAAGAAGAGACAAGGACACCAAAGGTGGACACCAACAGACTTTAGATCATGAAAGAAAATGAGGATTAGGAACTGGACCAGAAGAAAACGGAACAGAAACCGTACTCTGAACCACACTAAATTGTGTTTCTGCAATTCCTAGGGAGCAAAACTCAGGAATTCCTATTGCACTGCCCTACCTCGAATATATAACTAAAGTAAACTGCACAGTTAGGCAAACCATGTACAATCAGTCATCCTCCACTAATCTTTTTTCCTGTCCTCACCAATTTCTTTTTTTTTTTTTTTTTTTGACCGGTAAGGGGATCACAACCCTCGGCATGGTGTGGTCCGCACCACACTCAGCCAGTGAGCGCACCGGCCATCCCTATATAGGATCCGAACCCACGGCCTCTGCCTGGGCACTACCAGCGCCGCACTCTCCCGAGTGAGCCACGGGGCTGGCCCACAAATTTCTGAATTAAAGACTCTTCTGATCACAGCTTGAGAGATCTCAGCATGCAAACCTAACCAGGCTTCACAGTATTGATTCTGATGCAGAGTGGGCAGACTTACAAGCAATACAATACTTTTATATCACTCATTCCTTAGGGTGTACCACACATTATCTTTGATATTAATATAAGCATACCACCAATCATTTGGGGTGCCATATTCGACACTGCTTCCTCTTAGGGCAATAACCAAACGTACATTGATCTTTCTGTTCATGTTAGGCAGTAGGCTAAGCCAATCCTTTTTCTATGCTTACAGCTCTTATCATTGCTTAAGACCTTTTTTTTATTATTATTATTCTGTCTCTTTACTGGTCCCCTCTCCCCCAACATAAATATTGCCAAGAAAAGAAAGCCAATGCCCTTGAGGAATTCATATTCTCATGGGGAGTAGGGTGGGTAAACAATTACAGGGCAGTGGGATGCAGTAAATGCTACAGAGGTGTAATGAGGGGAGGCTGGGTCTTTAAGGAAGTATGAAAAATAAACATATAATCGAGCTACAACTCATTACTTTTCCAACTCTTAGGGATGAACATATACAAGGCAATCTCTTATCAAAAAATAAGTCTTTTGAGCCAAAAGATGTCTTGGCCATACTCCAAGTGAGGGTGGAAATCCTTACCACAGCATCTCAGTTATTTATTTAAATAAAAAGTTAAAGCAAGTATCCCAAGTATTCATCTTAACCTTTGAATGAAAATATGTGCGTGTGCCCGTGTGTGTCCTTATAAAAGCTAAGAGAAATTTGCACGGGAGGCATGAAAGTATAGTTCAGTTTCAAATTGTATACAGAGGTAAAGCTCTTACGCAAGTTGGGCGATAGCCTTATCCAAATGCAGCTTCATTCTTTCTTGACAACACAGAATAACATCAACTTCCTACTCAGTTGAAAAGAAAAAAACACATTAATGTTTTCATTATTGAGTATAACGTCCAAAGTCAGCAATATAACAAAACATCAGTGAAGATGAACTTTGTTTCTTGAAAAATTGGGAAGTTAAACAAGAAAACAATGTTATTTACCTATATGCCCATGATACTGCAATCTAAATATTAGACTAAATATTATAAGGTATAGGGAAATTGTATAATGGAACAAGTTGGCAAATGGTTAAAATTTCAGGATTTTTCTCTCTTTTTATCTTTGTTTTTAATTGAAACAGTAAAAAAAAAAAATACCAAAATTCTGTCCATGTGCAAGGTCAAATTTAAATCATGGCTTCTTCTGTAATGGACTATCTTCCAAGACAAAGGAAATCAGGGAAGGAACAAAACGTAGCCAAAGGAACTTGTCTCTGGCAGTGCACATAACCTCCAACAGACCCCGCTCTTTGGTCCAAACGTGGGGGCTGACTTCACCTCGGGCAGTCAGCCCTCCCCCTGTCCTGCCGCTGTGCTGCAGCCCTGCCCCTGTCCCCATACAAACACCTGTGTTAACCATGCCTCTCCACCTGACCACAAACCTAGCGTTTGGAGCTGCTAGGATGTCTGCACTATCCCATAGCATGTTGTATCAGAGATTTTTAAATCAACATTTACTTCCCTCTGAAATTTATATTTACATTAGAAGATTTTGGAACTCAAAATAGCACCAAAGCATTTAAAAGTGCACATAATCATTGTTATCTTTTTTTCAGGTGAAAAGTGATCATACTATACAGACTATTTTGTGGCATTTTAGACTTAAACATTTTCCCATGACATTGAACAACACTTTAATGAACAACATCAATAAACATTTAGACACCACCAAAGGGTATGCCTTTTTCCAAAGTTTTGATAAGTGCAGCCAAATTGCCTTTCAGAACAGCTGTACCCATTTGCACCGACGAATGAGCATGTGTTTCCGTGTCTTGCACACCAAGCAGTCCTCTCAATCTCTGCCAGTGTGACAGAACCACCCTCTCAAAAACCCAGCAAACCTCAGGCTAATATTGAGTTTGTATTTGTTCATGTGCTAGTCTACTTTTTCTGTTGTTTATTTTTTTACTGTTATAAGGGTTCTTAACATATATAAAATTCAGTCCTTTCCCATCATATATGTTCTAATTTTATTTATTTTATTTTTTATCAGTCTGGCCACTTGCTAAACTGTGACCAAAGGCAATTTATAAGCTAACAGTAATACTCATAATACCCACCTCTCTAGGCTGTTGGCTAGATAATTATGTGCCTAGCTGATGGGAAGTGCTCAGTAAGTGTTTGGTCTTATAACGTTGTAACATGGGCGATCTGCATGACTTGAGAACTTAATCCTCATGTAAGACGTGGGCTCCACTTTACTCTCAGCTGAGGAATGTAGCCCATATCACAAGAACATTGAGTTCTGACCACAGACATGGACAGGTGCTGACCTTGGACCCTGACCCTGATTTGTGGATATAAAATCATTTCTTGGATATCATTATTAACCTCAGACTCTGCTCCCAGTAGGTTGAGGCTGTATTTGTTGGAAGGTGGGTAAACTTCCACAGTCTAGCAGTTGGAACAGGCTACAGAAAACAAACTCTGAAAATCAAACTGCTGCTCTGGGTTGAACCTAGCTAATGGTGACTATCCCCTACAGGAGCAGGCACTTTGTTTCTATATACAGTACTACTTAATGATGGAATCATCATCAAATATGCTCACATTCCCACTTATCCTTGAGTTTGGTAAACAGAAGTGTTTCCTTTCATTAGAAATTTGCATTCTCAGCACTCTGGAGACCATCAAAGATGACCAATCTACTGCCCTTTCCAATAGGGCTGGTTACAAGAAGCCTCTGGTCCCACAGCCTGTTTAGAGGCAGAAACCTAGGTGAGGAGGGCAATTCTTATTGCTGTGGTCAGAGCCACCCAGGTGTCCTTTCCATGCTGGCATCAGGGTTCTATTATAGCTCAGAGCAGGGGCTATGCTAAAATGCTGAAATGTCTCTCCAGCAGCAGGCTGGACATCTTTAGAACTTGCTGCCTGCACATTGTCAATCACCCTGAGGCTAAAGTGCTTTTGCTTTCTGCTTCTGCAACACTAAGGAAGGAAAAGCCACTTGTGGGTAGAAAACTGGCCAGCTGGGGCCAGGCCCGGAACCTCGGCCTGAATTCTGAGCCACAGTCCCAGCTTGCATCTCAGAGCGGGGCCAGGGCAATCTGCATGCAGACGACTCTGCAGGTTCATCTGGGTTCCAAGGAATTAGCAAGCATGGTCTGGGAACTTCCAAGAAGCTGGTACCATGATTGATTCCCCAAGAGAAGCCATTCTGCAAGAGTTCGTTGAATATCACTGCTCGAATGTAATAGTCAACAGAATTCATGAGAAAATATTTCATCGAGCCCATGTTTTTCAAAAGTGGGCCTTTCAAGGCTATGTCTTCTCTTTGCTAATGTTCATTTAGTTATTCTAAAAATTGTGACTCATTTTAGTTAAAAATAAACAATAGGCTAATGTCACTACCTTGAGTAAGCTTCAGGATACATTCACCACTTGAATTAATTGGCAATGACCAAGGCACCCCCTCAGTTCATAACCGTTACTCTAATTGCAGAGTCATGGTTTTCTGAGGTCAAGCAAGCTTTGCTACTAACCTAGAAAGTATAAACCTCTAAAGCAAGGGTTCTTGTTTTGAAAAACAGCTTTATTGAGATATAATTCACACGCCGTATAATTCACCTATTTAAAGTGAATTTGCAATTCAGTGGTTTTTAGTATATTCGCAGAGCTGTATAACTGTCACCAGAACCACGTTTAGAACATTTTCATTACCTCCTAAAGAAATCATGCACCCATTAATTGTCACCCCCAATTTCTAATCCCCCAAAGCCTCTTTCTCTTAGGCAACCACTAATCTACTTTCAGTCTCTATTGATTTCCCTGTTCCAGACATTTCATGTAAATGGAATCACAGCATATGTGGTCTTTCGTGACTAGCTCCTTTCTCTCAGCAGCGTGTTCTCAAGGTTCTTCGTGTCACTGCACATATTGGCACTTCATTTCTTTTTATGGCTAAATGACGTTCTATTTATGGCTATAATACGTTTTACTTATCCATTCACCAGTTGATAGGCATTTGGATTGTTCCCACTTTTTGCTGTTATAAATAATGTTGCAACAGGCATTCATGTACAAGTTTTTGTGTGGGCGTATATTTTCTCTTCTCTCGGGCAGATATCTAGGAGTGGAATTACTTGAACATAGAGCCACTCATTGTTTAACCATTTTCCAAAGCAGCTGCATCGCTGTACATGCCTACCACCCTGCGTGAGGGTACCAATTCTTCTATATTCTCACCAACACTTGGTATTTTCTGTATTTTTGATTTTCTGTATTTTAGCCATCCTACTGGGTGTGAAGTCAATCTCATTGTGATTTTGGTTTACATTTCTCCGATGATTAATGATGTTGAACATTTTTTCACATGCCGATTGGCCATTTGTATATCCACCATGAAGAACTGTCTATTCAGATCCTGTGCCCATTTTTTCATTGGGTTATTTGTCTTTCAAAAAAATGTATTAACAGTTATTTATGTATTCTAAATACAAGTCCCTTACCAGATATATGATTTGCAAAGATTTTCTTTTCACTTTGTTGATAACATTCTTTCAAGCACCAAGTTTTTAACTCTGTCGATATACAGTTTACCTATTTTTGCTTTTGTTTTGTGCTTTTGATGTCATAACTAAGAAACTATTGGCTACTCCAATGTCACAAATATTTATGCCTGTGTTTTCTGAAGAGTTTGACAGTTTTAGCTCTTACATTTAGTTCTTTGATCTATTTTGACTTAAGTTTTTCATATGTTGTGATGTTGGAATCCACCTTCATTCTTTTGCATATGGATATCCAATTGCCCAGGCACCATTCGTTGAAGAGACTACTCTTTTCCCATTGAATTGTCTTGGCCCCCTTTTTGAAGATCGATTGACTGTAAATGTGAGGGTGCATTTCTCAACTCCCAAATTCTGTTCCATTGACTTATATGTCTACCTTTATGTGAGTACTACCCTGTCTTAGGTATTGTAGCTTTGTAGTAAGTTTTGAAGTTGCAAAGTGTGAGTCCTCCAAATTTCTTCTCTTTCAATATTATTTTGGCTATTCTGCATCCCTTGAATTTTCTTATGGGTCTTAGAATCATTTTGTCAGTTTCTACAAAAAAGTCAGCTGGGATGTTGACAGGAATTGTGTTGAATCTATGGATCAAGTTGGAAAGTATTGCCATCTAAACACAATTAAGTCTTCCAATCCATGAACATGGTGTGTCCATTTATTTAGATCATCTTTAATTCCTTCAACATTATTTTTGAGGCACTTGTTTTTTTTTTTTTTTCCTTTTTGTCTTTTTTACTGACCGGTAACGGGATCGCAACCCTCGGTGTTGCATCCGTACCGGGGACCGGCAACGGAATCGCAACCCTCGGTGTTGCGCCCGCACCGCGCTCAGCCAGTGAGCGGGAACCGGTCTCCACATGGGATCCGAACCCTCAGCGGGAGCGCTGCCGCGCTCCCAAGTGGCGCACTCTCCAGTGCGCCACTGGGCCGGCCTGAGGCACTTGTTTTTAACTCTGCCTGTTCATTAAGATTATCTTGGGAATATTTTCAAAATAGTAATGCCTAGTCCCCACTCCAGATTTGAATCAGAATCTCTGGGTGTAGAACCCAGTCACTGATATTTTTAAAACCTTTGCAAAGTGATTCTGATGTGCAACAAAACAATGGAAACACCAAAGTCAGCCAAGTTTTAAAAAAATTTTTTTCTTGGAAATACCAGTGTGTTTGTGGGCAAACTGATAAAATTAGGCTATTAGAATTGGCTTATAATTTACTTAATACAGAACATCCCATGATCAGTAAGAACGAAAAGCCAAGGGATAGTTGCTGGTAAATTCCCAGTCATTTAGGACGACAGAGGAGGTGACAGGTTATTTTAAGACTTGCAAGATTCATCAGAGGCTGGAAAGAAGAAATAGCGAGCAGGGTCCCATTGTTGCAAAGTGATTTCATTCAGGATGTCCTATTCCTAATCACTGGTGCGTGGCAATAGGGATGGTGGCTTTTGCAGAGTAGACTGCATGTGCTCTATGTAATATCCAAAGTTGCCCTGAATGGGAATATAATTTCAACTCAGATTTCTCTCAGAGAACCAGACAGTAGAGGAAAGGAAAGAGCAAAGAAAAAACTTCTGATAATCATCACTAATGTAATGGGTCACCGAAAAACATTGAAGACAATGTTAAAGGGGAGCCTGGAGGACACATGAGGATAAAAATACTGTTGACCTGGTTGCTAACTCATCATACTTATTTTCTTACCAAGAACTCATTTCTCACCAAGGACCAATCAAACAAAAGCAAAAAGGTGGGACCCTGCAAAGCTGGTTTGGGGATAGAAAAGATGGATTCAGTGCAGCAGAAATTCTGTGACTCGGGGAGGGAAGTGCGGATGGGAGGTTAAGGGGAGCCAGACGATGGAAGGCCTTCATGGATTTTCTCCTGTAGAAATCATGGAAGGAAGAGTTTCCAGCAGAAGAAAGAAAATGGTGGTAACGTGTAGTACAGATCCAAGTAAAACTCAGTGAAGGGAAAGCATTTGGGAATTTCACAATAACCAGCTATAAAAGAGAGCTGCAAACTGTCTAAAGGGGTAGTGGAGACAAGGGCCAGCAAGCCAAGCCACGGTGATGAGAGAGCAGCGGAACCATCAAAAGAAAGGATGAGCAGGCATCAGGGTAGAAGAAAAGTTCACTTTTAGGCTTCATGAATATGAACGTAAAAAACAAACGAATTAACAAAGTAAGAAAAATGTTTGGCAGGCACTTTGGGATGCAGAACTAATACTTAATAAAGTGTGTCTGGGCTGAAGATAGGTTATTGGGAAGGGCCTCGACACATGATAGCTTAGATCGTAAGGAATGGCAGAGATCTTATAGTAAAAAGTCTAGGAAGCAGAGGTCAGAGAAATTAGAACTAAATCATATTTAACTGGAGGAAGGTGGAAGAGAGAGTGGTGGGAGAATCAGCAGAGTAAAGTACATAGAACTGTAAGTTTCTGGGTGGCAATTTGGCTATACATCAAAAGCTTTCCAAATGCATTTATCCTTTGACATGTCAGTTATATTTCCTGAAGTGTATTCTAAGGAAATAATCAGAAGTACATACAGTTATTAATAATAATATTTTTGTACACTGCAGTGTTATTAAAATAGAAAATAAAAGGGGTGAGACAGGGAAACAACCTAACTATACAACAAGAGAGAATCGATTTTAAAAAATTAGAGCACCTTCCCATGTGGAACACTGCTTAACCATTAAAAATAATATCTTAAAAGAATAGCTAATGATGTGGAAAAATTACTCCAATTATAATTTTAAATAGATGAAGTGCTATTCAAATTTACAAATACAGTATGATTCTAATCTTGAAGATATGTCTGTGTGTCACTGTGTGAGCTGGGTGATGTCTACCTAAGCATGATTAATAAAAAATCTGAAATACACCAAAATTAACAGTGATTTCTTCCTAACAGAGCTTCAAGTGATTTTTACCTTTCTTTATTCTTTTCTGTATTTTTCAAATTCTCAGTGAACATGTATTACTTCTGTAACCATGAAAAAATGTATCTTTGCTAAATGCTTTAAACATCGGATGTGATAACTCTTCACTTATAAGTGGTTTTCTATAACATTTTTTTATTTCCACATATTAAAACACACGTTTACAATTAAGCGTCTTGTTTTTGAAGCATTTCCCCCATATTTACCGTCAGCAGTTCTTTTTCAGCTTCATCGTGAACTAGATCGATTCCCATTCTTTTCTCTCGATGAAATAGACATTCTCGGGCTACCTGAGATACCCAAACAATAGAAAGGATTAATACAAACTGACTACAGTCAGTGATAAGCATTTCTTATAACTCGTTTCAAAAATAAGTCATTAGATACTCCCAACTCTTCAAACCATTTTGTGGAAATCTAGCCTGAAAAAGACCATGACAGCTAAATAATCTCTGCTGCTAGTTAAAAGGTTAAGAGTTAGCTCTTCAAGTATTTTGAAAATATTCCTAATTTGGAAAGTTGACAAAATAAAGCAGATGGTATCCACTTGATCACCACAAATGAGCATCTAAGAACATGACTTGTCATTAGTTTCTTCAAGAGGAATAGTTTAATAATGCAAAACAGAGTCTTTGAGATGTTTCCAAATATTTTCTACTGAGAAGAGGGGGGAAGAAATGAATGATTATCTTTAAAGATATCAAAATATTAGTGTAACCACAAACCCAAGTGATTATTTTCAAAGTGCCATTTATTGTTTTGCTAATTATAAGAATAACATGCCTTTATCCATTAAAGAGAAAATATTTTAAAAAGTAGAAAATGTGATTTAGCCGTACTCCTTTTACCATTTTGTTTGTTTGTTTTAACAAATGAACGTTATAATGTCCTTACAATTTCTTATTATGCTTTTTGGAAATGACATTAAATAATAGACCCGAGCCATAAAATGTTCTTTGAGACAAAATAGGTTAATGACTCCAATGGAAAACAGCTTAGATTGCTAACAATAAATCATGT
Source organism: Galeopterus variegatus (assembly GCF_000696425.1). Taxonomy (NCBI): domain Eukaryota; kingdom Metazoa; phylum Chordata; class Mammalia; order Dermoptera; family Cynocephalidae; genus Galeopterus; species Galeopterus variegatus. Next base: position 54,485 of record NW_007732180.1, read on the forward strand.
ATGAAAGAACATTATATAGCTGTTAAAATGCTTTTTTCAAAGACATGGGACTGCTGTAATGTTTAATTTTTTAAAAGCATAAAATTTAACAGTACATACACTGCAATCCAGATACGATATCATTGAACAAAATCTTTGAGTGAATAACTTTTAATAGTATAATTTACATTTACCAGGATAAAACTTAGTGGGTCAAGGGAAACTGATTATTTTAACATATACTACCAAATTGCTTTCCAGGAAATTTCTGCCAACCCACAGCCTCACTAATGATAATATGAAAGTGCCCACTTTCTGCTATTTTTCCAGCCCTACGTGTTATGAGTTTTCATTATTGCAAATGTGACAGGCCAAAGATGATTACTTTATGGATTTAATTTGTACTTTACTACTAAGTTTAAATATTTTTCCTTATATTAGTTAATCATCTGTATTTTCTCTTTTGAGATGTTTCTGTTTATGTGACTAACTCAAATTTTAATCAGGACCTTCTGATACTGTGTTGACAGTAAATGTTCAAACACACAGGAACATCTGGACAAAAACTGCAGAAAAAAATTCAAATTAGAACCATCTCACTGAAAGTGGTCATCACTGAAAAGAATTCCAAGAAACTGAATCACCTCTGGAAATTAAGCAAAAGGGTAAGTGACTCTCATTTTAAGAATACTTTCAATCCTTGAAGGCAGTGGGGGGCGGAAAGGGCTATAAATAAACCAGTAGTCCTCAAAATGAGCTGGGGCTCAGAGAAGATGCAGAAGTCTTTCTGACTCTAAACAATTCATGATGAATTAGTCCGAAACAGTATCATGAATGTATTATCAGCCTCTCTCGGGATTTCTGGGGGTTTTGTGTATTTGTGTGGGGTTTGCATTTAGTTGGGACGGGGTGTAATTTGAAGTGACATTGCACAAGCGTCCCCCACAAACTCCTCAAACCACCGGACTTGCAGCTCTTTGATTCTCTAAACTCTTCTACCACAGATGTCATGGTAAAGACCTACTGCAAATGCTCATGGGATAGGAAATAAGTCATGCAAACATGAAGAAAAATGGTGCTAGATATGATCATCAAAATATATACAACTTCTAAAATAATTTCTATAATTTCCATATCTTCAAATATGGAATGTCTTCTTCCGATGGTGGAGGACAGAATGGGGTTGGAGGGCCCATCACATGGTCAGAGAATTAGAGGTGATGGGACCCACTCAGGAGCCTGGTCAGAGGTCAACAACCAACTAAAATGCTGCCTCCATTACCATGGCAACTGGCCTAACTTCAATCTTATTATTTATTTATTTATCCATTTCATTTATTCATTTATTTTGGCAGCTGGCCAGTATGTGGCTCTGAACCCTTGACCTTGGTGTTATCAGCACCACGCTCTACTGAGTGAGCTGACCGGCCAGCCCCATCTCTCTACTTAATCAGACTCATTCCATTTCCTGAAATGGTCTCAAGTGGTAATTTCACTGTGCACCAAAAAGGGTTCATAACATATACACAGGAGGGATTTCATGAAATGGACTAAAAGAACAATTTTTTTTCCCCTCAAATATTGTTTATCTTAATCCAGGGACAGCAGTGATCAAGCAACTTATTTCAAAGATTAAAAAAAAGGCATTTTCCCCTAAAACATCATGTGTCCTAATGGTATCCCTTTAATTAACCTTCTTTGAATTGCATTCAGAATTCTTTCTTAATGTGGTTATTCTGTAATATGTGTAAAAATGGCAATGATTTTGCCATTACTAAATTTACAATTACAGGTTTACTGATGGGGGTTGGCTTCTACAGGTAAAATGAAACCTAATTCAATATATAAATAACATCAGGAACTCAACCAGTGGGTTATACTAATAAAAATGCAGTGCCTTTTCTCCTAAAATCTGGAGTCACCTGAAGAGGAGCTTCCGTCTCCATTAAAGCCCTCTCCAATCTTTTCTTAACATCAGTAAATGCATTTGTCTCTCCAATCATTTCATCCAACTCATGAATGATTTCAGATTTCCAAAACCCTATGTCATTGACACGTTCTCCCAAATTTTGGGTGCAGTCTGCCTGGGTTTTTCTTGTTTGCTGATATTTGTCTTGAATCAGGCGAGATGTGTCTACTCTGAGTCTCTCTGAATTATGTCGGGAAGTGCTGGACTCTTTATAGTTGGTTAAATTGGACCTGTACCAATCATCAGGAGTGTATCTTGTGAAGAAAGTGGTTCTGTTGGAAACAAAGGGAAGCATGGTACTCTCAGACACTCTCTGAGCTCTGGTGCAGTACGGGGCCAAGCTCGGTGAGTTGGAGGCTACTCTGTAGTAGGTGCTGGGTCTCCAAGGAAGGCTCAAGCTATGGGTCAGATTGTAGTGGGGGAAACGGTCCCTGTAGCTCGATGCCATGGTGCTGATGGCTGGTAGGAAGTTGGTTGGTGTTGGTCTAGGGTGGGCATAAGTTGCCGTTAAAGTAGAACCTAATTGCTCCATGATTTCCAAATGCTATTTGTAAATCTCTCCTGTTAAAAAAAAAAAAAAGTTAAAATAGTCACATAAATTAACTTATGGTAAAACATACAAATAAAAAATGACATCTGTCTTAGTATCAATTGCAGTTGCAGTGCTCCCTAATGCAATAGATATTTATTCTAATTTGTTATCCCTGTTTGCCAGCGATAATATACTCCAAAAAAATTTTTTTCATCTCTGTGTCCCTAGAATGCATTAAGGTCACATTTTCTTCAAATTGGCTATTTGAATTTTTGATTTTTTTTTTAATTTTGAGAGTAATATTGCCTTGTTGTAACAATTTCAAATTAGGAGGGCTGGCTGGTTAGCTCAGCTGGTTAGAGCCAACCTTGTAACACCAAGGTCAAGGGTTTGGTTCCCTCAGTTCCCCATACCACCACCTTCCAAAAAAAATGGTTCAGGAGTCTGAACTATGCATTTGAACAGATAGGGATCCAAATCGTGGCCCTGCTCATTACTTGCTATGTGACATTGGGCAAATTACTTAACTTCTCTGTGCCTCAGCTGCCTCATGTATAAATAATAGGAAATAATAATAAGACTTCCTTCTTTGGATTGTTATGAGCAGTAATAGCAGCAACGGGTTGTTGACAGCATCTCTCTCCACCCCCACCCCACCAGTCATCCTGAATAAACACGTGATCTGGGTAACAATGGTTGGAATGCAGACACAGCTCAAGTCAAGGACCTAGATCCCCTTTCCTGGCAACTTGCCATCTCTAAGCACCTCCAGTATAGAAATTCTAGAGCAGCCACCGGGTATGAGGATCAAGACAATGCTAAGCATTTGGAAGCTTAACACAGTGTTAGGTACATAACACGTGCTCCATAAATGTTAGCTTTTTAAATTACTAATGCAGAGGAGTATACGAGAGTACTTCAAAAAATTCATGGAAAGATTCGTATTATCTTTTAATTCTATTTTTCTACAAACTTTTTGAAGTACCCTCATATAAAGCAAAAGATAAATATCCTTTCTCCCCCGCCAAAGTATCTGTGAATTGTTTATCAATAGTTGTATCTTTCCAGATTTTTCCTATTCATATACCAACATATGTAGTATTTATATACTACATACATCTACCTATATTTCATTAACACCTAGAGCTTTTTCATACAAAAATTAAATTATCTTAATCATTATACATATCATTCTAGAACATACTTTTTTTAATATATGTTTTGGACCTCTCCCTCTGTGAAAACATACAAGGGTACTTCAAAAAGTTCATGGAAAAATGCAATCAAAAGATAATACAAATCTTTCCATGAACTTTTTTTTTTTCCTTTTTGTCTTTTTTTGTGTCCGGCAACGGATTGCAACCCTCAGTGTCGCGCCCGTACCGGACCGGGACCGGCAACGGGATCGCAACCCTTCGTGTCACACCCGCACCTCGCTCAGCCAGTGAGCGGGAACCGGTCTGTATGTGGGATCCGAACCCTCGGCGGGAGCGCCACCACACTCCCAAGCGGCGCACTGTAGCAGTGCACCACCGGGCCGGCCCTTTCCATGAACTTTTTGAAGTACCTTGGTATAGATTCACTTCATCTTTTTTACCAGTTCCATTATCTGAAACTTTTATTATTATTCCAGAAAGCCAAGGATACCACAGACTATGACATACTTCTCAGTACCTAAATATTCTCTTTTGGGGTTAATATCTATGGACCTGTTTATTGAAAAAGAAAAATTCTTCAATGACTATTTGGATAGCTGTGTCTTGAGGCCTCTGGTATTCAAATCAAAAAAAAAAAAAAAAGCAAAAATGGACTATTTGTAGAATTGTATTCAAGTAAAAATGAATTAAGACCGTGTGATAACACAGTTGCTCATGGACAGTGGTAGTGACCCACGTGACCCTAGCTCCCTGACTTTTTTCTAAATTCTTCCTTCCTATAGCCCCCAAACACTTTCTACTGGCCAAGCTTGGAACATAATGATGGGGGGAAAACTCTTAGTAACTACTTGCAGTTCTTCAGTTCAGTTTGAAATTCAAACATTGCTTTTTGAAAAAGCAGATTGCTTTTGAAAAGCAGATTCAAAGAAACTTGATGCCTTAGGGTGCTTGAAGTTGCCTTTAGTTCTAACCCCTGTCCCCCATCAAATCTAGAAATAATCTAGTTTTCTTCCTGCAAGAAGATTCAAGTAGGGATGAACAACTCCTACTTAGCATTACTTAACTCTTGACGATAAGGGATCCAAAAACCAATTCCTTTGACCATAGACTTCCAAGTGTGGAACACCATCTGACTTTTCCCAGTCTCAAACCATGATAATCAAATATTGAATCGTGAGTCACCTGCTCCAAGGAGTGATATTTGAAGTGCAGAGGTTCATAAGCCAGATGAGACATGTGAACTGAGCAAAATCAATACAGTTTCTAAAAGCACATAGTGATTTGTTTTTTAATTAGGGATGGGGTATAGCTTCAAATTTGGAATCTGCTACCAGCCATCTTATAAGTCATTCAGGAAGACTAAATAAAAGACACTGCATGGCAATGTTTCACCAAACTATTCCACTATCATATAATTTTGGTCATTATTGGTCAAGAAAACCAAGAGTGTTGTGGCCTAAGATATACTTAAAAACTCAAAATAGATTTCTGCCTCCAACCATGATAGATTAATAAAACTAGACTTAGCCTCTTACATCAAAAAATCTAGACAAAATATATGAAACAGCTGTTTTCAGATATTGGACAATAGGCAGCACAGGATTCTGATTCCTAAGAGAAGAGAAACAAAGAAGGTGAGCCCTCTGATTGTCATGGCACTGTGCTTGAAGACAATTTCCAGACCACAGGAAAAATAGGTGAAAACCAAACAGAGCCTGACAGCCTCTGTGAGTTGAGAAGGTTATCAGAATTTGGGGAGGCTGAGACAGAGTTGTGAAGTAGGATTCTGGAATAAAGTGAGCTATGCAGAAAAAGAGCTCCAGAAATCTACGTAGGGATCCATGTGAGTCTTTGCTGAGGCTGCACATGCATCAAGGGACACTCCAGACTTGACAAAGAGTGATGGCAGAGTTGTTAGCTGAGCAATTTCTGGAGCTCACAGAAGATGGAGATACATTTTGAACTCAGACTAACCAGACTGGAGAGTCACTGGTGATTACCTGGAGCATTCAATGGGGGTCACACATTAGAGGTAGGGCTGAACTATCCCCAGAGTGAAGAAACTGAAGACTCACTCTACCAAAGCTTAAAAACAAGCGTCAAAGAGATCAAACTCATCCACCAGTAACTTAATTGCCTGGCAATATCAAGACACTCAAATATGTAATAGCACAATGTCCAGCATCCAGTCAAAAATTACCAGACATACCAAGAAGCAGAAAAATGTGACCCATAATTAAGAAAAATCAGTCAACGGAAGCAGGCCTAGAAATGGCAGAGATGATAGAACATAAACCATGTACAAGTATTTAACACAGGAACATAATGAAGAGAGAAATGGAAGATTAAAAAAAGAATGAAGTGGCAGTTGGCTAGAGCATGGTGCTAATAACACCAAGGGGGTTAATCCCTGTAAAGAACCAAATGGGACATTAGGGACAAAATATACAATATACACTTATATAATAGATACTTGCACAATTTCACTAGATGGAATTATTGGCAGATTAGACATTGGAGAAGTAAAGATTAGTAAACTGGAATCTAACCAAACTCAAGCACAGAGATTTTCTTTGACTGGGAAAAAAATAATGAAAAGCACTTCAGTAACTTATGGTACAATACTAAGTGGCCTAACATCATGTAATTGGAATGTCATAAAGAGAGAGAAGAGGGACAAAAATATTTGATGATGGCTAAATATTGTCCAGATTTGCTGAAAACTATAGTTCCTTTGGCCTAAGAAACTCTACAAACTCCAAGAGGATAAACACACACACACACACACACACACACACGCGCGCGCACACACAACTACCACCACCACCAATCATTCCAAGGCTCATCATAATCAAATTGCTAAAAAACAGTGATTAAGAGAAAAACTTAAAATCAGAGAAAAAAACACATTAGGTAGAAAGAAACAAAGATAAGAATTAGTGCAGAATTATTGTCAGAAACTATCCAAACAAAAGACAATCAAACACCTTTAAAAGGATTAAAAAAAAAAAAAAGTGTAGGGCCGGCCCAGTGGCGCCACTTGGGAGCACGGCGGCGCTCCCGCCGAGGGTTCGGATCCCACATACAGACCGGTTCCCGCTCACTGGCTGAGCGAGGTGCGGACGCAACACCGAGGGTTCCAATCCTGTTGCCGGTCCAGTCCGGTATGGACGCAACACTGAGGGTTGCGATCCGTTGCCGGACACGAAAAAAGACAAAAACCAATCCTGTTGCCGGTCCGGTCCGGTATGGACGCAACACTGAGGGTTGCGATCCGTTGCCGGACACGAAAAAAGACAAAAAAAGTGTAAGCCTAGTATTCTATGTCTAGTGAAAATATCCTTCAAAAATGAAGGTGAAATAAGATCTTTTTATTAAAGCAAAAGCCAAAAGAATTCATCATCAGTAGACCTGCAATAAAAGAATTATTAAAGGAAATTCTCTGGGCAAAAGAAAATTATACCAGATGGAAACTTGGAAACTTGGATCTACACAAAGAAATGAAGAATGTCAGAAATGGTAAGCATGTGTACTAATATTTAAAAAAAGAAAAACTTTTCTAACTTTCAAATTTCTTTAAAAGATAATTGCATAAAGTAAAAATAATAATAGAAACTTATTGTAGCATTTGTAAAATAGAAGTAAATTATATGGTGACAGTAGCACAACTAATGAGAAGGCTTAAATGGAAATATAGCCTTATAACCACATAAGTCATAAAGGTCTTATAACAGAAATGGAATAATGTTACTTAAATAATACTATGATAAGTCAAAAATGCATATTGCAAACTTTAGAGTAGCAGTTCTTAAAATGTTATCTAAAGACACATGAGCATGCCTAAGAACATTTCAGGGGTAAAAAGTCAAAATTATTTTCATGGTAAGTACTCAAATGCCTTTCTCACCTTCATTCTCACAAATTTACAATGGAGTTTTCCAGAGATGAGGCAGACTGAATTAAGAAGATACAAGTACAAGGACCCAGTTACTAAGCTAGAAATTAAAGAACTTTGTCAAAAATGTAAAACAATACTACTCTTCTCACTAACTTTTTTGTTTCAGAAAACAGTCTTTTAATAAAAATGTTATTTATGTTAATATATAGTGGGTTATCATATCATTTTTTAAAGAATTTATATTATTTTATGTCTAAATTTTAATTTCTAATATAATAAATTTCGATATGTATAATCCATATAAATGAAAGTTCTTTGAGGTACTGAGTATTTTGTAAGATTATAAAAGTGTCCTGAGACTAAAAAGTTTTTGAGCTACTGACCTGGAGCAATTTCAAAGGAAAAAATAAGTTTTAGCTAGTAAGCCAATAGTGAAGAAAAAAAAGGAAGACAAAAAAGACACATAATTCATCCAAGAGAAAAGAGGAACAAAAATAAGATGAAGAAAAAAGAAATAGTAAAATGATAGATATGAGCCCAATTATACACTGTATAGATAATTACATTTACAATAAATGGTCTAAAAAATTCAATTAAAAGCACAGGTTGTTAGAATGATTTTTAAAAAGCAATATTGAACATATACTGTCTAGAAAATAATCCCATTTTAAATATAAACCACAGATATGTAAAAAGCTATACCATCTAAACACTAATCAAAAGAACACAGAAGTGGCTATATTAATATTAAACCAAGTAGACTTCAGAACAAGAAATATTATCAGAGATAAGGAGAGAAATAAATATAAAGGAATCAATCTAGGAGAAATAACAATCTTAAATGTTTATGCAAACATTAACATAACTTTAAACACAGAAAGCAAAAACTGACAGAACTAAAATGAGAAATAGAGAAATCCATAACTACAGTAGGGTATTTCAACACTATTTTGTCAGTAATTCATAGAACAAGTAAACAGAAAATTTGTTAATACACAGAATATTTGAACATTATAACTAACTGCACCTAATTTACCTCTATAGAACCTTCTACCCCAAACAGCAAATTACACAGTACACACTATTCCCAACAGCACAGAGAACATTCACCAATGTAGATTATATTATGAACCATAAAACAAATCTCAATAAACTTAAAATATTGAAATCATACAGAGTATGTCCTCTGACCATATCAGAATTTAATTAGAAGTCAATAATAAAAAGGTATTTGGAAAATCCCCAAATAGTAGGAAATTAAACAATACACTTCTAAATAACTCATGAGTTAATGAAGAAATCACATGGGAAATTGTAAATATTTTGAACTGAATGAGAATAAAAACATATCAAAATTTGTGAGATGCAGCTAAAATAGTGATTAGAGAGATGTTTATAGCTTTAAGTGCTTATATTAGAAAATAAGAATGAGTTAAAATCAGTGATCTGTGCTTTCATCTTAAAAAGCTGAGACAAAAAGCAAAATAAACTCAAAGTAGAAGGAATAAAATAATAAAGAGAGAAAATCAATGAAATAGAAAATGGACCAACAGAAAAAAAAATCAGTGAGACCCTATCAATAAAATTGATAAACCACTTGCTAGATTTATTAAAATAGAGAGAAGATGAATTACTAATATCAAGAATGAAAGGGGGACTATTACAACAGACCCTGCAAACATTAGAAAGTTAATAAAGCAATATTATTACAACTTTGTGCCAAGAAATTTGACAACACAGATGAAATGGTCAACATTTTTGAAAGATACAAATAACCAGAACTGACTAAGGAAGAGATGAATAACCTGAGCAGCCCTATAATAATTAAAGAAATTGAATCTATAGTCTAAAATTTTTTCCTCAAAAAAACCTCAGGCCCAGATGGGTTCATTGGTGAATTCTGCCAAACTTTTAAGGAAGAAATAGTATCTGTTTTTAAAAGCCAATGCCTTACTTTGATGATGTGTGTCCTTTACAATGTTTAAATTATTCTCTAAATCCTAACCCAGTCACTTCCTAAGAGGGCATGTACAGCATATACTAAGATCATTAACTGTTTGCTAAAAGTATCTCATATTTGCAAGAAAACTGAACAAATTCTTTGGAAAAATGGCTGCAAATTGCTATGGATAAATCCATCTCTTAAATTATGCAATCATTTTTTGTCATACTTTTAGTCATGACCAAAAAAAATTTTTTTTTTTTTGTCCATTTTGTGACCGTGCTCAGCCAGTGAGCGCACTGGCCATCCCTATATAGGATCCGAACCCACGGCCGGAGCGTCACTGCACTCCCAGCGCTGCACTCTCCCAAGTGCGCCACGGGGCCGGCCCCAAAAAATATTTTAAGAAATGAAATGTGCTGCAAAGTCAAATAGTGTTTTGACAATGTTCACTCAATGTGTGGTCAATAGTTATTTACACACCGAAAAAATGCTATAATAGTCTTCTATAAATACTAACATGCTAAATATAGAATTAATCACACAGAGATTATAACTACTGGAAAGCTCCATTTACAGTTCAAAAGGTGACATCAAATTGGATAAACGTTTTATTAGCACATTTAGGCAATACTTCAAGATCATAATGATTTTAAAGTATAAAAACCTGTAGATCATTTTCTGCAGAAGATACAGATACAGAAAACATACATGACTTTCTCCACACCCCACCTCAGCACAGGCTTGAAAGTCTCACATTCGACCACCTTAGTTCCTTTGGTCTTATCAACTTAATTACTCACAATTTCAAATTGGAGCAGAAATAAAACGCTATTGCCAATACATTAATAAGTAACAGAATTAGAAGAAATAATATCAGATTTCAATGTTTCTATAATTTCTCTTTATGCATTTATTAAATAACAATGCAGGAAAAGTTGAATGATCTCTCCCCTCAAAAAAAAGTTTGGTGAGGAACTATATTCATTGATGGGGTATTAAATACTCCACATTTGAGAGCTGTGTGGCAGTATGTAGTAAAGTTGAAGAGGCACATTCCCTGTGACTCAGCAATTCAACTCCTTTTCCACATCTAGAGAAACTCAAATATGTAAACAATTAGAATGTATAAGAATATCTTTTGTATTAGTCCATTTCTGTTGCTTATAACAGAAATATCTGGAGCTGGGTGATTTATTAGAAAATGAAATTTATTTCTTGCAGTTTCAGAGGCTAGGAAGTCCAAAGTCCAGGGAACACATCTGGTGAGGGTCTTTGGTGGTGGCTTTACAGCAATGCAGGGTCTCACATGGCAGAAAAGGGCAGAGCAGAGAGAGAAAGAGACTCTCACGTGCTCTCCTTTTAAAGCCCTCAGAACTATACCCCTGACCACCATTATTAATCCATTCACTACTTCATGGTCCTACAATCTAATGACCTCTTCAAGGTCCCACCTTTCAATTACCATAATAGGATTTCCCACCTTCTTAACAGTCACATTTCCAAAACTTTGGGGGACACAATTTAAACTTTGATGATTTTGGAGGAACATTCAGTCCACAGCATTCCACCCCAGGCCCCCCCAAACTCATGTCCTTTTCACATACAAATACACTCATTTCATTCCCAAAGTCTTAACTTGTTTCAACTAAAAAGTCCAAAATTCAGAGTCCCATCTGTGAAATCAAAACAAGTTATCTACTTCCAGGATACAATGGTGGGACAAGGATAGGGTGCATATTCTTATTAAAATAGAAATAGGCCACAAGAAAGGTGTAATAAGTCTCAACCAAGTCTGAAACCCAGCAGGGCAGGCACTGAATCTCAAAGCTGGCAAGTCATGTACATTGACTTCATGTTATTCGTCCTCTGCATGCTGATGCAGGGAGTGGGTCCCCAAGTCCTCAGGCAGCTTCACTTCTATGGCTTTCCTGATCTGAGACCATGCTTCAGTTCTTGCAGGCTGGCATTGTACACTGGTAGCTCCACAGGTCCAAGGTTTCTGTGGTGGTCCCACTCTCATGGCTCCACTAGGCATGGTGCTGATGGAGTTTCTCTACTGCAACTTGGACCCCATATTTCTTCTTGGCATTGCTCTAGCAAAGGCTGTATGTGGTGACTCCACCCTTGTGACAGACCTGGACCCCCAGGCTTTTCCATACATCTTTTGAAATTGGGCTGGAGGCTCCCAAACCTCCACAACTCTGGGATTCTGACAGTCTACAGACCTAACACAATGTGGACACCATCAAGGTTTCTAGCTAGTATTTTCCAAAGCTGCAGGTCCAGCCACACCTGGGGTCAATTTAGCCACAGGTGGAGGAGCCATAGCAGCCAGGGTGCTGGTGCAAGCAGCAGCATTCCAAGGTGGCTCATGGTAGCAAGCCCATCGAGGGTGCCTCAGACCTGTTCCCCCAGATCATTCTGTCTCCCTAGGCCTATAGGCCTGAAATGGAAGGGTTGGCCCCAGAGGCTCCTGCAATGCCTTCAGGACCTTTTTCCCCTTCTCTTCATAATCCATTTTTTTTTGTACTAATCTTCTTAGCACCATTGCATTTTTCTTTTGAAAATTCTCTCTGCTTCTCTACCATATGGCCAGGCTGCAAATTTTCTATATCTTTGCACTCTGCCTCCCTTTTAAATTCTGGCTTTATGTCATGCCTTTGCTGCCATAACTCAGCAATAGACTGTTACAAGTAGCCATGCAACTTCCTGAATGTTTTGCTCCTTAGAAATTTCTTCTGCCACATACTCTGGTTCACAGCTCTTAAATTCCAACTTCCATAGCAAGGGTGATCTTTGCCCCAGTTTCCAAAAAGTTCCTTCTCATGTCCATCTGAGATCTTCTTAGAATGGCCTTTACTATCCACATATTTCTATCAACATTCTGCTCACCACCATTTAAGCAGTCTCTAAAAAGCTCCAAACCTTCCCTGGTTTTCTTGTGTTCTAAACTCCTACCAGAATCTAGGCTTTTTTTAGCCTGCTCCTTCAAATTCTTCCAGGCTTTCCTGAATACCCAGTTCCAAAGCTGCTTCCATATTTTTGAATATTTGTTATAAGCAACACCTCACTTTTCTGCTACCAATTTTCTGTATTTGTCTATTTCTGTTGCTTATAACAAAATATCTGGAGCTGGGTGATTTATTAGAAGACGAAATTTATTGCTTACAGTTTCAGGGGCTGGAAAATCCAAAGTCAGGGAATACATCTGGTGAGGGTCTTCTTTGTTGGTGGCTTTACAGCAATGCAGGGGTGTCACATGGCAGAAAATGGTGGAGCAGAGAGAAACTCTCATTTTAAATCCCTCAGAGCTACACCTTTGACCACCATTATTAATCCATTCACTACTGCATAGTCCTACAATCTAATCACCTCTTCAAGGCCGCTTCTTTCAATTTCTGTAATAGGATTTCCCACCCTCAACAGTTACAGTGGGGGCCAAGTTTCCAATATGTAGAACTTTGGGTGACACAATTTAAGCTTTATTGAGTTTGGGGGGCATGTTCAATCCACAGCACTTTTCATTATTTATTTAAAGGGAGCAACCTAAAAGTCCTTCCTCAGGAGGATGCATACATAATCTGTGGTAAATTCATTCAAGAATTATAACACAACAGTTAAAATGAATAACCTAGAGCATGTACATCATAATGCCATTATATAAACCTAAAATAATAACTCTACATATTGGTTTTTGGATAAATACAATGCAGTATAAACATAAAAATATGCAGAGTATAAGTAAACACTAAATTCTGGTAGGGGAGTACAAATAGAGAAGGAGACAGGGGAAGGAAATGTTCAAGAGCTTTATAGGAGGTCTCAATTGTGCCTGTAACAGTTTTTTGTTTGTTTGTTTTTAAGATAGGACTGGGTAGGTGGATGTTTGTTTACTCTACCTATTGTTCAAAGTACTTCATTTTTAAAAAGAAAAAGCAATATTTTAATCAGATACCTCAAAACACTTTACCTATTAGTAAAACTATTTTCTTGGTTTTTTCACAATGATCAAACGAATAATTTTACCCATTTCTAAAATGTTTATTTACCTACAACACCTTAACCATACAGGAGAAAACATGAAGGGGCTTGGTCTAAACAGCCAAGATACAAGAGAGAGTTTCACAGTCAGAGCCAAACAGAAATGGTCTTGGGCGGTGGCAGAACATGTCCTTGATCTGCATTTCAGGAAGTCTGTCTTTGCATTTCCAGGTGACAGTACTGTCCCCCACTTGGCTGCAGCTGGGAGACCAGGCTAATGAAACAGGGGAAACAAGGAGCAGTGTTTGGGCGACAAGTACTGCAGTGGAAAAGGACAGCACCTCCAACAGGTGTAGGAGATTACAGACTTAGCACAGTGTCTGGGGGTCGCACGCCCCTTACCCGGTTCCGCATTGAAAAATAACTTAATCTTTGAAAAGCACCAGAAGTGTAAACTATAAGGGCCTGCGGGGCTGGGTAGGGGGTGCCTGCGGGTTTGTACGGTTTTTATTGGGGGAGAGGGAAAGAGTGCAGATCGGAGCGGGGGAGGAATCCCAGGGTTTCGCGACCTCCCCCCGGATTCTGAGGCCAAACGTTGGAGCCCTGATAGGCGAAGGAGACCTGGTGGGGGTCGTCCAGAGGCCGGCAGGAGCCGACGAGACCACTCACCCGTCAGCGGATGGCAGGCGAGGGGCGGGGAAGGGGGCGGTGAGAGGCGATGGTCGCAGCCCCAACGCCTACCGCCAGCTGAGCTCGGACCGCGCCCGGTCCGGCCCTGGCCCCGCCTCTCCATCTGTGACGTCAGTGCCCACGGACCACTCATCGGCCGCCGCGGCCGGCTCTCCGGAAGCTGATTGGCCCGATCGCAGGAGAGGCGGGAGGCCAGAGCTGCGAGGCCGGAAGGGAAACCCTGCTGGGCGGTTGCCATGGACGCTCTCGCGCTTAGCAACCGTGGGCCCAGGGAAACCTTCTAGATCCGAGAGGCTAACGCAGTGAAGGGCAACCCAAGGGAGAGGTGATGGTGATTCCCCGCCTCTCCTGTGACATCTGATCCGGAACTCTTGCAGCTACGAAGAACCTGGTGGCTCATTCTAAGGCGCACCAGGCACCAGGGCTGACTGGGACGTCCACACCTGTCCTGGGATGTTGACAACCCCCCACCTTTACTCCTGTCCTCTCCCCAGCAGAGCTTCTCCCAGGACGGGATTATCTAGTGATCGTCCCCCCCACCCCTTCCTCCTCTGAAGAACAGGTTGGGGGCTTTGCCTCTCTCTAGCAAGTATTTCGGTAAAGTATTCCTATTTCACCAGGCGCTGTGCCACATGTTACATCGCTCATCACTCATCCATGCAACCCGTTTCCAACCCTGTAATCGGAGTCGATGTTTTACAAATGAGGAAACTGATGCTTGGAGAAGTTAATCGACTTAGACCAGGTCACCCAGTAGCAGAGCTAGCACTAAAACCCAAATCTGTCAAACTTCAAGACATTCTTTCCGTGAGGCAGCTGGCTGTGCAAGCAGCAGAATGTTTGTTGTCAGCAAAAAGACCGAGGGAAAAACGAAAACACGCGCTTAGATGACTGAAGGTGGCCCGCAGCTGCTTTGTGAGATCCTTTAAAATTGTGTAAGATCATAACAGCGTGGTGGACGAACTCTGCCATTCTGGGTGGCAGAGCATGGGACAGTGACGGGGGAGCTTGTTAAACATGCGTGTGGATGAGAAGAAAGCAGGGAGCTGAGATGGAGGCGAGCGTTTCTTTCCTCGGCTCTTTAGCACAGGAAAAAGAAAATTCTTATTGCATTAGATCGGTGTTTCCCAAAGTGTGTTCCCTGGACCATGCAATCAATCTATTGATTAATAATAGTTCTGTAATCAAATAAATTTATGAATTTCTGGCCCTAAGAGAGTTAAATAAGTTTCTTTAACACAGAAACTTTCAGACTTTAATGATGTCCCAATTTGTATTTTCCCACAAAATTGTAATCACAGAATTTTTAAAACTCTGAATACTTGTTAACATCTCCAATGACACTAACGTCCTATGGAACACAGTTTGGAAAACCTGCTTTAGTGTAATGCAGCAGTTCCAAAATTTAGAATTAATTGTGTCCTAAAAATATGTTTCAGTCAAAGAAAGAAAAAGGTATGTCTGTGTCTGGCTAACTGCAGACATTCTCCAAAGCAATAAAGCAATACCTAACTGATTTATTTGTGTATTTAATAAAGGATTCTAACTCTGTGGCAATTTGATGACAGTTCCCCTATTAAGTATCCTGTCTAGTAGTGTGTGTGTGTGTGTGTGTGTGTTAAAGGGTGGCACACTGAAAAATAAAGGAAGAAGGAGAAAAAGAGAGAAAGAGGTGAAAGAGGTGTAGGAGGGTGACTGTGTTGGGGGTAGGGAGAATGTTTAGCAAAAGGAAATAGAAAACATTACATTTATAGCCAACTGTATTTAATCTGCTTCTTTCTTCTAAATCCTTTTAATCCCATTTTATAGCTATTTGTACAAGGAAATTGGAAATATTTTCATTGTGAGAAAGGTAATAGAAATGTTTGCTATCTAAATTTTAGAATAATGTAGATTTTTGAAATGTATTCTTTATTGTCGTTCTTGGAAGTCACTTAGAAACAAATTTTTGACATTTTATTCAAACTTGCACTATCAATATCAGTGATATTATTTTCCTTGAGTTCTGTGTTAGGAATCAGGACTTTTGGAAACAGCCATGTAATCTATGAACCGGACGTGGGATCCAAATGGACTTAATGTATAGAATATAACGCCAATATTTACAGAAAAGGAAGGGCTTCTTAGAGGATTGGCTAGGAAATTTAAATGAGTGTGTGCTCCATTCACTGAGAATTTTTATCATTCACAACAACAGTAAGGTGATATCAGTTGTCACTGTTGTGTTTTGCCTGTGTAACTAAGCTATTTACAGGGGCGTGTGCCACAGTCAGCATTTTTAACTGAATAGACTAGTTCACAGCACAAAATTGCAGGGCACACCTTGTTGAAACTTCTTCAAGGGAGCCAAGGTATACAGACTCATTCAAGGTCAGTTATCATTATCTAGGCTCCTTATGTGGCAGATGAAAGAGCTCTGATTCAAGAGGTTAAATGACATGCTCATAGTCACATTTTTTCTGGTGGTCTCCTGACCAAGTAGAAAGTGGGGGCTTCTACAGTGCTCTCTTTATGTTTCCGTGAGAACCATTATCTTATTGTCATATGTTTTCATATGTTGTCTCTCACATTAGACCATGAGTCCCATGAGGATGGGAACAGTGTTGTTTCAGCCTTAGTCACAGGAACCATTTTTGAAGCACCTGCTCTGTGCCAGCTTCATGCACATCATCTATACTCTCATGATAACCCCACAGAGTGATATTATTTCTCTTTTATAGGGACTTACAGGCTGAGTAACTTGACTGAAGTCACATTAGCTAGATAATGACGGAGTTGGAGTCCAGCCTAGGACTGTCTGTCCCCAAAGCCTGTGATCTTTCCCCTTTAACAAGTGGCTGTACACTCCTCTAATTCGTTCTTATTTTTATCCTAGTACCTACCATTAAGCAAGTCCTATGGTGTACTCCTGGTACATGTTTATTGAATGAATGAATGGATGGATGAATGAATGAATGGATGAATGGATGAATTAATGAACGAATGAATGAATAAATAAAGAAACGGATGGATGAGCACCATAGTTGGAGAAAGAAGGACCAGCTTCCCTTTTGGCACTTACCAGTGGTGTGATATCAGGCAAACCCCAAATCACTCTAGACCAGGTGAATCTCTCCATAAAAAGTTGCCTCACTGATCTGAAGGGAAGAGAATGAACCAGAAGCTCTACTGAAGTCCTTTCCAGAAAAAGATTGAAGTTCAGATGCTCACTTGTGAACGAGTCTGGGAGAGCTCATCTACCTCTATAGGGATTGGCAATGGCACAGCTTCTCTTTCTCCCTGAGAGAAATATAACTCAATGGAAAAGAAATCCAGATTGGAGTTATCAGGAGAGGTGCATGATAGAGTAATCACACCCCACCCATCGCCCAGCAGCTGAGTCAGCTAAAGGACTCACTGGTTTTCATGCCTGGAGACTTTTCTTGTATGATCTGGGACTGCCCTGGAATTTAATCTTAAAGTTCCATTTAGAAGATCCCAGTATTTATGGACAATCTTATATCATAAATTAATCATTAACAACAACAAAAATGACTCATATTAAGTGCTGTGGGGAGATCCTGACAATCTAAAGGAGAAGATAAAGACTCAAACAGGGTACTTACAAGCAGAAAAAAAATCTGGCTTAATGTTAAGAGTCATAAAAGGATAAATGTTAGGTTATGAATAGTATTGGGTTATGGATTGTATTTCATACCGTGTTTTAAAAAAACAGGGAACTCTGTCGAGGCTGCTTAAAAGATCTGACATTTTAGGACCTGAGGCCTTTTGTAATATGCTGTCTAAGATTCTTTAGGAACTGTGTATTATTAAAGAACCATGACTGTGACAAGCAGAGGGATACTAACTGGTCTGAGAAGGTGGGTTTTTATCAGGGATACATTGTATTTCATCCAGACAAGCCAATAGGACCTTTAATAATGTAGAAAAATTAGCTTCTGAGCTTAGCTAACAGTGGGAGGATGTTAGAACCTTCTCAAGAAGGAAACTCAAATAGTAGCAAAACCAATATCTCTAATTCACCATCACTCATGCAATCATGGAACATTTTTTAGCCCACAGTGGCATGCAGGGTAGTGAATCATGAGAGGTGACCGTCAATAGTGTGCCAGAGCTGGCTCACACTGCCCTGCAAGAACCCATTGTTAAATGTTCAGGAATTCTGGGAGCCGGTTAAGCACAGCCATCATTAAAAACTAAGTTATATAAATTTACTATTTAATAAATTATATTAAAACAATGGCAATACGTACCCAAAACTCATCATTGTCAAATTATTTCACAACATTTTGCTGTTTTTTTTTATCCTCAAGCTTATTTTCATCTGTTGTATCTTTATGATGGAAATACTACTTACAGAGCATCTCTTCCCAGCTCTGAGTTTAGCCACATTTCATTAGTAGCTTGAAATTGACCATGATGAGACTATACCCACCATAGAAATCATTAAAATCTATGAATCAAGGCTTGATTTATTATTTTCTTGATTGTCTAGACCCAAGAAGTGATGGAGAAAATACTATAATGCACATTAAACTTAAAAGTGTCCTGCATCTTAAAGTAAACTTAAAGTAGCCATTAAATTGTAGCCCTTATTCGGATCCTCATACCAGCCAGCAGCCAAAACCAAATAACATTTGTAGCCATTAAAGCACAGAAGAAAATCAAGGTTATATTCTCCCAGTATTTGAAAACAGCTATCTGATTCAGCAAAGAAGTCACTCCATGTCACTGATAACGTTTCAACACACATTTTTCATTTCTGTCTTTCTTGTTAACATAAATAAAAATATCAACCGACATTCACGTTGGAACCCCTCTTACTCATCAGCGGCAACTATGAGGTGGTTAGAGATACAAGAGTTTGCCAAAAATCAATAATAGCATTTTGTAAAAATCAATTGCTTATGTGGAATTTACAACAGATTGTATTTGTACATTTTATTATTATTTATAAATTATATGTTGTATATCCTTTAATATTATTAAAATACGCATACATTTTTTTCCCAGAGAGCCAGCCATGCAATGTTCACATCACTGAGAGCAGGTCCCTGTCTCTGTCCTTACAGAGATTCCACCTGGAGGGACGTGGGTAAAAAGCCTGCAGTGCAGGCTCCAGTGTGCTCAAAGCCATCAGAAAGAAACCCAGTCTCTTAGGAGTTCGAAAGGAAAAAGCACAGCCAGCCAGGGAAGCGTGAAAGGTTAGATTACAGGTTGTATAGAAAATCTTGTAGATCTTTCAACTGACATAAGTTTGTGAAGATAAAACTGGAGTTGGATATAGATAGTTGGTGCTGTATTTTTATGAAATATCTGAAATGGCATTACTCAGTGATTTAATGAGAAAGTTCATTTATTTTTGTTGACATTGTTGAAAGTAGTTTATCTTTTGTTTATAAACTGGGAACAGCCAGAGTCTGGTTTTTGTTAACTTTAGTCTGATTTGTGTTGGTCTTTGATTTATGAGGGCTTCAGTCAGCCACTTCTGACGTTGCCAGACCATGGAGATGGAGGTAGTAGACAGCGGACTGCCTTTTCCGTACCCTGAGTCAAAGCTGCCAACTCAGTTTGCAGTTGTCCCAGTCAGGCTACATAGGGAAGAATTCACTCAGCTGAGGGCATCAGCATGACCACGGCCCCCAGGAAGGAGCCTTTCTAACTAATTCTTTAGGTGGCTGCAGCTGATGCCATCAGTCTCCAATACGTGTCCTCTCAGATCCTCTGTTTTCTTGAGCACAGGCTCCAGTGCGCTTTCACTCCCAAGAGTGGGTTTCTACATCTCCCTGAGGAAGGATTGCCCTCAGGTGCCAGAATCCACTCTGCCTGCCCAAGAAAAGCTGGAAGTGCATGGGAATTTGTGCCTCAGGCCCACTTTTAACCAAAGCCTAATGAGTTCAGGGATATAAGTACCCAGCTCCATTGCCCTGACCAGCCCCACTCTGAGCTGTGACCCGTCCCATCTCCAGAGCTCCTCCTATGGGATTGAACCAAAGTTACTCTCTAGGATTTTGCTTGATCCTACACTCCTGCTTCTCTTGACTTCCCATCTGCATCCCACGTCCCCATTTCTTTCCCAGTTTTTCCTAGTGGAATGTTCCATGGAAAACCACTTTCACACTAATCCTCAGGGTCTGCTTCCAGGGAATCCAACCTAAGCCAGTGGCTGTGCTTCACACAACGGGCTCCTCACGCCCGTCTAGCACTGCTCGGCCACAACTGATTGGGGCTCAGATGGGCACCCAGCTCAAAGGCAGCCCATCTGTAGGCTGGCCAGCCAACCAGGTGCTGGCCACAAAAGCCAGTCTAGGCAGATCCTCTCTTGGAGGTTTGATCTTGAGTCACTCAGAGGGTGGCTGAATCATCATATTTGATGCTGCAAAAGTCTGGCTGAGGTTCATGGACTTGATCTGCCAGGGAGCACCAGGATAACCCGAGTGACTTTCCAGTTTCCAAGCACGCTCCCATCCCCCTGAGACTTCTTAATTCTGTGTCTCCTTCCTGTAATCCTTATTACTCAAGGTAATTGAACATCTCTGGTTCTCAGAAAGCTGAAAATACAAGCCAGCAATCACCTCATTGATGGACCCGAACTTCTGGCCACTCGCTGCCAAATTCTTCAGGGAAAGGGCCCTGAAAATTATCAAGAAGGACGTAATGATGTGAGTAGAAGCAACCTGGAGCCTCAAATAAGTTGGAAAATAAAGATGGAAGGAAATCTGCTTGAGATATTAAAAAGCTGAAAGGAAGCAGACTAGTGTTCTCGCCTAAGATGGAAAAAGCAGCTGAATCCCCTTCTGTTTCCATGTCCCCCTCTTTCACATGCACCAGCCACGCTGCGGCTGTCACACTGGGCAGTAGGCAGCAGGAACAAGGAGTAAAGAGGCTGTAAACCACGAATGTAGACAAAACCACGCAAACTGCTCAGGCAGAGCCACTCGGCTCAGAGTTGCCTTTCCAGCCTTTGGACGCTTTTTTGCTCAAGAAAGCACTTTAATTCTAGTGATGAAAGGATCAGGCTAGAGCGGAAACTGAGGCACACTGTCTGGGGCTTGGTCTCTACTGATTAAAAAGGAGCTTCTGCCCCAGCCCAGCTCACTAGGGCAAAAAAGAGAGACAGGAGCTCAGGGCAGACCTGTTTGTTCACAAATGCAGATTGAACAGTCTTTGCGGGTATGAGCGGGGGGAGGTGTGGAGATGAGACACCGACACTGCAGCCCCCACCCTGGAAATGGAAGGCCAGCGTTTTACAGACACAGGCAGATGCAAACATATCTAATTCCTGCCTGTCTGGAATCAGTACCATCTCCTCTACCCCCACCCCACACTTCTCTAAAATGCTCATAAAAATCATAAGTGTTTCTCAATAGGCCAATAATTAGCTCATCAGAGTCACAATACATAGACATTTCTGCTCTGCTAAAACACTCCCAAGTGCTGGGCATGACACATCAAAACTGCCCAGAGAGCTTCTGAAATGCAGATTTCAGGGCCTCGTCCCAAGAGGACCCAACTCAGTAAGCTAAGGGTGGGGCCTGGGAATGCACAAATTTTATTGCAAAGGAGGGGTTTACTTGGATTTGAGCAATGACACTAGATCTTACATTTTATTCAAATGGTCCTTACTTTACATTAATTTGAGGATTTTTAAAGGCAAAGAAACCACCTGCAGGATTTCCTTCATTTAAGATGGATATTTGTATATGTACATAACCTACACTGTAAACAGTTGCTTATTTTTGCTTGTGAGATTTTTTAAATAATTATTTACAGGTCTAATTTAAGTTTAAATTTTTTAAAGTCTCCAGGAGGCAACTTCAAATCTCTCCTTTTTCTCTCTCATCTGCCCCATAAAGAATACACTGTCCCTGAAAAGAAGTTTCAGATAACTAAATTGACGTTAGTCGAATCACAGAAAGTGAAATCTAGAAAGATCTTAATAGCTTCCCAGGCCAGCCCCCTTTATCAAAGGAGGAAACTGAAGCCAACAAGCTTAACTGACTTGCCTAAAGTCACCCAAGTGGCTTAGGACAACCACCTTCAACATCCTTTGGTCTCTCTCCTATACCCGGGAGGTCTGACGTGGCTGTTCTCGCTGGAGCTTTATTTCTGGTGCTGTTCTGCAAACAGCACTTCTGGCCAAATTGAGCACAGGCGGGTGTGCTACCTCTGAAATGACCCCACTAGGCAGCTCTATCTCCCCTTTGCTTGATCAGACCCTAACAAGCAAAGATCCACCCACAGTGCCTCCAGGCTTCTCTAAGGAAGAGCTTTCAAGATCAAAAGTAAAAAACAATAGTAAATTTCATTATGCTTCCAAATACTCTAATATCTTCTCATTTACTTAAATCTCTGGGGTCTGTTTACATACATCTGCTGAGCATATATATCCATATACTCTCTTTATACATTGTTGGGGTGCAGAAAACAGTTCCCCCCAAAATGGCACTTTGGCATGCTGAGTTCTTTGAAAGCGAAAAGACATCAGAAATAAGCCTCAGAATCAAGGTCCCTCTAACCTCGTCTTGTTCCTCTCACCGCAAGCACAGGGAGCACTTTCTCTGGAACTTTCCTTATCTGACTAAGAAAGCTTGCCAGGAGAAATGCAAATTGTCTTCAGATCCCCTCCCTAGGAATCTCAGCTAACCAGGAAACAGCAACCCCTGGAAGGACTGGAGACACTGGGGGGGCCCACACCTGGACAGATGGTTCCACAAGATAACATCCGCCTCATAGTCTGTGCCCTAATAACTATTTTCTGTCCCTCAAACGAATTGTCTCCATGCCTCGCCCTTCCTCTCCCCCGTGAAAATTGGCGTATAATCTATACTTCACTGGGAAATGGAGAAATTACTCTCATGTGATTCCCCCCCTGCATTGCCCAATCCCAGCAGGTTAAAATAATGAAACGTGTGATTCCTTTTCTTCATATTAATTTCTGTTTATAAGCTGGTTTTTCAGAAAACCTTTAGGAGGTTGATGGGGAAGTTTTCCCTTGGCCCCTGCAATATGTACATATATACACACACATATATCTTATAGGTACTTACATTTTTTTTCTACTTTCCTTCAAGTTATTTGTCCGAGTCCAAAGTGAGAGCCATAAACTCCCCACTGTATTAATCCTCCTTATCTCATTCAGCACAACCTTTGGATTGTCATGCAATTTAAAAAGAAATAGAAAACAGGGGGGACAATGTTACCATTTGTAGGCAATCTTTGTTACTCATAGCTGCCCACAAACCAAGTGACATTCCACTTGCTTCTACCCCATCCTTCCAAGTCACCAATGCTCTGAGGACAATAAGCATGTCATTTCTGTGATTTCGAAAAGAGATGATCAATTGTTTATCCCCCATAAGGATCCAGTCCTGCGGAGGCCCAAACCTAGCAGTGGCTGTTTCCGTAAGACAGTGTTTGATGGGCGTGTGCACACGGCCACGTCGAGGCACCCGCACCATGCTTTGGATGGGTGTTGAGTGTGCACATTCGGGGATCCCTCAGACCTTCCGCAGCCAGGTCAAGGTTGAGCCCTTTGAGTCCAGCTTTGGAGAGCTGCTTCTGTATAACCCAAACTGCCAAATAAATGCTCCCTTCTCTCTGTGTGCTGCTGTGTGGAAGGGTTGGGAAGCGCTGCTCTTCACACACATCTGCTAAGCACTTCTGAAGACCACAGCCATCTAATGTAGCAGTTTCCCAAGCCCCCATCCGGGGTCCCCTCCACAGTTAGGGAGCTGTGTGCTCCAGCCAGGAAAAGAGCAACAGAACACTTTTCTATCTAAGGTGGACCCCATGGCATGTTGGAAAAAACACAGGCTCAGGAATGACACAGACCTGGCCTGGTAGTCTTGGTTCTGCCCCCCTACCGCTACAAGACATTGACGAAGACATTTAACCTCTCTGAGACTCAGTTTTCTTATCTGTAACATTGGGATAATAATAACAACTTCATGGGATGTTATGCAAATTAAATAAGAACCCAGGTGAAATCGTATTACCCTTTCCCTCTGTAGAGCATACTGTACTTCCTATGGAACAAGAGAGGATATTGGGGGGCTGTTTGTGAACCTGCACAGCCACGCACAGCAGCTATTTTCTCCCGGTCTCCTCCTCCGGGGCGGTGTAGCAGGGAGGGAAGCACCATGTCATCCTGCAGCAGAACCACGGCAAGACAGAACTTAATTATACAGGCTGCAATGTAGCCGCAATGCTGGATGAGCTCATCCATCTTACAGAAAATGACCAGGGCCTTCTCGAAAGGTGCCAACTATTTTTAAATAACTAGACTTTTAAAAAAAATTTTTTTTTAATGTTTTTCTCTCTCTCCTCTCAGCTTAAGGCAGATTAGCTCAACATCTAATTTAGATCAGCGTCTATTGCACGTGGTGCAGATGATCTTTCTTCCCCTCTGGTTCTGTATTCCTAAAGCTCATATGCACTTCCAAGCACACACCTTAGAGACAGTGAAAGTAACATATGACTTGATTCCTGACATACTGTGTACTTTCTTTAGAGTATCCAAGAAAAGACTGCAAAGGTCAGAAGCTCAATTTCCTTGGCTACGAGAGTTGTTGTGAGGAACCACAGGGCGGAACAGGAAACAGTCTCAGCCGGGGCTGGGGCATCGGGGCTGGGGCATGGTCTGAGATGTAATGCACCTCTTCTCCAGCCTGGCAGAGACTGCCAGACTACCGGATGAGACTGCTGGAGGCACCAGAACACTTTCCAAGGGGCTTGTAGCCACTCAGATGGGTTCAGGGACGTTTCTAGTCCTCGACTTCAGTACATATTCATTCCTACAATGAATCTCCCTGCGGGGTCAAGGAGTCTCCCTGTCCCTTTCACAAAAATACTTCTCACCTATGGCAGTGTGTTGCCCTCTGGTTCAAAGCATCCTGGGGTGTCAAACAAAGGGACAATGCAAAAACTGGGTAAGGGGGTTAGAAAGTATGTCACTCTAATAACTAGATTATGAATTCTTTTGCTAATCAAGTGGTTTCCAGTTTATTCTACAAAATGGAAGGAAGACCTAGACAGTTATCCATTCATCAAATAATTTTTTACAATCGATGATGTTGTTATTTTTTGTATATAACCCCAAATAAATGGGGTTTTGTTTGTTTGTTTTGCTTTGTTTGGTGGCTGGCCAGTACAGGATCGAACCCTGGGCTTGGTGTTATCAGCACACACACTAACCAACTGATCTAACCAGCCAGTCTGGAATTGTATTTTAAATCAAGTAACATTGATTTAAGAATACTACTTCCAATCCTATCTACTAATCTGTATGGATATGATTTCTCAGCATCAACATCTGTAAAAATAAGACACTGGAACAGAGTTGATACTGAATCCCAGCTCAGTTTAGCAATGATAGTTTACAGATATGTGTTATAACAGTATGATAAGTAAATTCATTAATGTCTCATCCATCTTATTGAGAGGTACATTGATAATAAAATTTTGCTTCGGGAGTTTATTTTATTTTTTTATTTTTTTTGGCAACTGACCAGTACAGGGATCTGAACCCTTGACCTTGGTGTTCTAACCCCACACTCCAACCAACTAAGCTTACCAGCCAGTTCTGCTTTGGGAGTTTAATATAAAATAAATTTATGTACTTCACATCAATGATATGCTGAAAATGAAAAATTTAAATCGTTACATTTACAGCAGCCTTATTTAAAGTCTCTATTTTCAGGCTCTTATTTAAAATCCTTTATAAAGAATTAAAAAATTTTAAATTTTATTTATATACATATTTTTGCAGCAGAAAAATATGATAAGATGATCAACAGGAGGTTTTCAAGCCTAAATGTATATTACATTAGGATGAAATTCTGTGGGGAAGTGGAATAGGAAAATGAGTTCAAAGAATGATGCAAAATTTCTGGTTGTTAGGGAAATCTTGCTCATTTATTTTTAAATAGATGACGGTGACTGTCACCATGCTATTTAACCAGAAACATCAAAAAGAATGATGTAACAGCTTTACTTTTAAATATCAATATTTGCAGTACATGGAAAATAATTCCTTTGCAACTACGTAAACCTATATATATATATATATATATATATTTTTTTTTTTTTTTTTTTTTTTTTTTTTTACATGTTAACTTTACAAAGTGAGAGGGAATTTGAAGTTCTCCAAAATTCTGTTAAGGTTACATGAGCCCAAAATTTTGAAGACCACTGCTGTCATGCACCCAGATAAAGTGATCTGGCTCCTGTCCCTGCCTCCCAAGGAACTTCAGTCCTCTTTCTAGCTTTCTTCCTCAAGGCGGCTGATCACTGTCCTGTGACACAAGGGCAGCCCAGGAGCACTCTATGAAGAAGATACATTCTCATGTTATACTGGTACTTTTCAGTCAATATCTTTCTACAAAGGTAGAAATCATATGAACAGTTGTGGGACTCTTTTTCAGGGCATCACTTTGAGATAAGGTAGGTGATAACGATGTCATCCAGATATAGTACTAGATAAAATCAAAGCAGTTCCTAAGAAACATGAGCTGCATCTGATGTAGAAGAAAAGATTGCTCTGGGGCAGGGAGAAGGTGGGGTGGCACTCACCTGTGCTCAGACAGGAACTAGAGGGGAGGAGGAGGGAAAGGGTGTGGAAAGGCCAGAGGATGTGCCAGGACAAAGGTGGGTCCAAGGCCTGTGTGTCCCTCCTGCACCCTCACTGAGGGTCCCCAGCACCTGCATATGAACCTGCCCTCTCCCCATTGTCACCAAGACTCGGGACTCCCTTTTTGACCTTCAAGAACAGCTATATGGCTATCACCGTAAGATTCTTCTTTAACTCAATAGGGGAACAGGAGCATGGGTCCAGGATGGAACTGCGGATTTGAAAGTGGGCAGGGGTGTGACAGAAAGTTGGAAAACCCTGACCAAAATGGATGTTAGAGCCAATGCAACTAACTGGCAACACATCTGTCCTGATGTTGACAAAGGAGCAGGAAGTACAAGGCAGGAGGCTCTGAGCCTCGTGAGGTCAGGGAGGGAACTTCATTTACCAAAGCAGGCCACCAAAAGCAGAAGCTGGACCCGCTAGAGGAAAACCTTGTCAGCTGATTGCTAAGGACTGGCCCTGTGTGCTTTCAACTGGGTAAAAGCAAGTCGAGATTGTACAGACTGTTGGCTTAGATCATGTGCAGAGTCACAAGGACATGATATTACAAAATTTTTGCTCTTCTTGCACAACACACTGACAAATGTACATATTCATATTCCTTGCATGTCTCATGAAGAATTTTTGTATTAATGTAGCTGCCTTCATAGTGAGAAGGCTTTGTTTACAGGTAATGTAGTAATCAAAGCAACAGAAAATTCAGAAATAATGACATTAATACAAAAAATACTACAGATATTCCCTAACTGTACTAGATACTCCTGGAATACCTGCCTATTCTTGATTTTTAGAACAATTCCTCTGCTCTGCCTTCAAAAATGGGCCTGCCCCAGCCTAATCAATGGCCACATCATAGCTACACAGACTGTGGTCCATGCACCAGCAGCAATAACATCACCTGGGAGCTTATAAGAAATGCAGAACCTGAGATTCTGCCTTTATGACAGACCTACATACTCAGAAGTTTAACAATATGTCCAAGTGAGCTGTATGCACATTAAAGTTTGAGAAACACTTGACAACACAGAACCACCACTTGGGACATAGATCATTACAAGAGGGTGGACAATTGATGGAAGTCGTGCCAACCAGAATCTTCCCTGAGAATCCTAACTGAGAAGCAACAAGCATGAGGGAAATAAGATCACAGTCATGGCTCGGCGCTAGAGGGAACGTTTAAAGAGTATTGCTATGGTCCTTTGTTACCATCCTCCTCAGAGTCTCTTATAGTAATATACTTATTCAGGCAAATAATTTGGACAAACATTCCATTTCAAGTAATCTGGAGCAGTTTAAATTTGGGGTAAATCATAAGTGTGTGAGTGTCTATGGGCACAAACATAGATAACACTTAAAATGTATGTGCACACACAAGAAAACTACAGGCCAATATCCCTTATGAATGTTAATGCAAAAATCCTCAACAAAATAGTAACCAAACCAAACCCAACAGCACAGTAAAACTGTTATTATACTCCATGATCCAGGGGGATTCAAGGGAGATTCAATGTAAAAAAAAGCAATCAATGTAACACATTGCATTAATAGAACAAAGGAAAAAAACACACATGATTATTTCAACTGATGAATAAAAAGCAGTGGACAAAATCCAACATCCTTTATTGATAAAAACACCCAGAAAACTAGGAATAAAAGGAAACTTCCTTAACAGGATAAAAGGCGTTTATGGAAAATCTCATAGCTAACATGCTCCATGGTGAAAGGCTTTCACACTTTTCTCCTAATGTCAGGAACTAGATAAGGACGCTTGCTTTCATCTTTGCTACTAAACGTTGTAGCAGAAGTTCTAGCCAGAGCAATTAAGCAAGAAGAAAAGATTAAAGACATCCAAATAGGAAAGAATTAAAATTATCTCTATTCATAGATGACATAATTCTATAGATAGAAAACCCCCAAAGAACCCAAAGAAAACCTAACAGAGCAAATACATTCAGCAAAGTTGCAGGTGTGATCAGCACACACACACACACATAAATCAATTGTGTTTCTATACACTGACAATGAACAATGTGAAAAGGAAATTAAGAAAACAATTTTATTTACAATAGCATCCTAAAGGATAAAATACCTAGGGATAATCTAAGTAAAGAGGTAAAAGTCCCATACACTGAAAACTACAAAATATTGCTGAAAGAAATTCAAGAAGACCAGAATAAATGGAAAGACAACCCATGTTCATGGATTGGAAAACTTAATATTGTTAAAATGGAAATACCACTCAGAGTAATCTACAGATTCAATGCAATTTTTATCAAAATTCCAATAGCCTTTTTTGCAGAAATGGAAAAGCCAGTCTCAAATTCATACGGGATTACAAGGGGCCCTAAATAGCCAAAACAATCTTTTAAATGCAGGAAAAAAAGTTTGGAGAACTCATACTCATCAATTTCAAAATGTACTACAAAACAGCAGTGCTCAAGATAGTGTGGTACTGGCGTGAGGATAGACATATAGGAAAAAAAAGTCTCTTCAATAGATGATCCTAGGACAACTGAATATTCACTTGCAAGAGAATGAAATTGGACCTGTATTAGTCCATTTCTGTTGCTTATAACAAAATACCTGGAACTCGGTGGTTTATAAAGAAAATGAAATTTATTGCTTATAGGTTCAGAGGCTGGGAAGTCCAAAGTCCAGGGAACACATCTGGTGAGAGCCTTGCTGGTGGTGACAGTGATTCAGGGGTCTCACTTGGCAGAAAGTGGCAGAGCAGTGAGAGACTAACCTCTTATGTGGTCTTCTTTTAAGGCCCTCAGAACCATACCACTGACCACTATTATTAATCGATTCCCTATGGCATGGTCCTACAATGTAATCAGCTCTTCAAGGTCCCACCTTTCAATCACCATAGTAGGATTTCCCACCTTCAACAGCTACAGTGGGAATTAAGCTCTAATATATGAAATTTGGGGAACACAATTCAATCAATCCACAGCAGACCCCTAGCCCACACCATATAGGAAAATTACCCAAAATGGACCAACAACCTAAATGTAAAAGCTAAAACCCTAAAATTCTTAAAATCAAACATAGGGGTAAATCTTTATGACCTTAGATTTAGCAATGGATTCTTATATATGACACCAAAATCACAAGCAACAGGGGCCGGCCCGGTGGTGCACTGGAGAGTGCGCCGCTTGGGACCACGGCGGCGCTCCCACCGAGGGTTTGGATCCCATGTGGAGACCGGTTCCCACTCACTGGCTGAGCGTGGTGCGGGCGCAGCACCGAGGGTTGCGATTCCGTTACCGGTCAGTAAAAAAGACAAAAAGGAAAAAAAAATCACAAGCAACAAAAGAAAAAATCAAAATTAAAAACTTTGGTGCATCAAAGAACTTTATCAAGAAAGTGAGAAGACAACCTACAGATTGGAAGAAACTATTTTCAAATCATATGTTTGATAAGGAGCATGACTATCCAAACTATATACAGAACTCTTACAACTCAACAACAAAAAGGCAAACAACCCAATTAGAAAACAGGCACAGGGCTTGAATAGACAGGTCTCCAAAGAAGATATACGAATGGCCAACAAGCACATGAGAAGATGTTCAACATCATTAGCCTTCAGGAAAATGCAAATCAACACCACAATGAGGTATCATTTCACACCTACTTGCATGGCTGTAATTAAAAAGTAATTACCTTGCAAATTGCTGGAGGGACTGTACAATGTTGCAGCCACTGTGGAAAATAGTGTAGTGGTTCCCCAAAA
Organism: Galeopterus variegatus; assembly: GCF_000696425.1. Lineage (NCBI taxonomy): Eukaryota > Metazoa > Chordata > Mammalia > Dermoptera > Cynocephalidae > Galeopterus > Galeopterus variegatus. The sequence goes on from NW_007732180.1 coordinate 85,006, forward strand.
GGTTAAACATAGAATGATCATAGGACTCAGCAATTCCACTCCCACGTATATACCCCCACAAATTTAAAATAGGTACGTAAACAAATACATGTACATACATGTTCATAGCAGCATCATTCACAGTAACCATGAGGTAGAAACAACCCAAATGTCTGTAAAGAATGAGTGGATAAAAATAATTGTGGTATATACACACAATGGAATATTATCCATCCATAAAAAGGAATAAAGTATGACACATGCTACAACATGCATGACCCTTGAAAACATTATGCTAAAGGAAAGAAGCCAGATGCAAAAGGTTACATATTGTCTGATGCCATTTATGGGAAATATCCAGAATAGGTAAATCTATGGAGACAAAGAAGACTGGTGGTTTCAGAGGTCTGGGAGAAGGAAGGAAATGGGAAAAAACTGTTTAATATCTGTGGAGTTTCTTTTTAGAGTGATGAAAATAATTTGGAAGTAGATATAGGTGGTAGTTGCATAGCATTGTGAATGCACCAAATGCCACTGAATGGTTTATTTTTGTTGTTTTTTGTTTGTTTCTGGCAGCTAGCTATACAGGGATGGAAACCTGCACCTTGGTGTTATCAGTACCATGCTGTAACCAACTGAGCTAACTGGCCAGCCCTGAATGCTTCACTGTAAAAGGGTTAATTTTACATTATGTAAATTTTACCTTAAAAATGTTTTAAATGTATTTGCATATACACATAGAGATAAAGAGAAATATTACAAAGTACTTATGTGATTATGTGATTTTATACAGTACTCTGAAATAACATCAAGTATATATCACAAATCCACAAAGTCTCACAAACAGAAGCCTGAGAGCAAAGGGTCTTTTTCCTGCAGTATTTGCTGATCCATGGTTTTTTTGTGTATGCACCAAATTATTTTGTTTGCATACATATTGGCAAATGTTCCACATCTACAGAATTTTACTAAGTACTTTAAGAAACTTGAATTTGCTTAAGACAGATGTTGTGTAATAGTAAGTGTATGTTGACGGCCATTATGTCCCACACAGAACAGCATGCGTCACATATGTTGTATCATTGAAACTCAACAACCATGTACAAAGGGGTCCTTTTAATAACCCCATTTTACAGATGAGGAAACTGAGATTCAGAGCTAAGTTAGTGAAATAGTACATGGTGGAACTAGAATTTGAATTCACATCTCTCTGCCCTTACACTGTTTGTTTCCTCATAAGAAACTTGATTTTTACTTTAGAGTTGACTGTGTGGGAGGATGCTTGGCTCTCCCATCTTGGTGGGGCTCATCAGGAATGCGTGCAGAGACAACAGAATGCATGTCATCATCCCTTGTCTGAAACCCAAAGTTGACAGCACTGATTGATCCTTCTTTCTTACACAGGGCTTCAAGTGGCAACACTTAGAAGATGCTTTGTCTCGAATAACTTGGTCATATGAGTTTTTTTCTCATTAAACTCATAGCACATGACTATACTCTCCTTACAAGGGAGTCAGACGATATGTAAGCCTGCAGAGGAAAATTTAACAGTCCCTCTTACCAGTTCTCACTCCTTCCTCAGAGGTGAGCACTGTTAACAGTGTGGGTTTTTTTCTGCGTCATTAAAATGGACTTTAAAAAATGATGTTATAGGCTGGCCAGTTAGCTCACTTGGTTAGAGCGTGGTGCTGATAACACCAAGGTCAAAGGTTTGGATCCCCGCACTGGCCAGCTGCCAAAAAAGATATTATAAATGTCCATAGTACAAAATCCCAAACACACACATCTCTCTGCCACCCAGCTTGAATGAGGAGACAAACATTCTTATCAGCTCTTTTAAATCCTTGCAGATAGACTATGTATTGACAAGCGTTTACTTATGGACATATTTTACACGAGTATTAATATACTCTACAAACTATTCTCGCCTTCTTTTATTCCCACACAGACTATCTGACAACCTTTCCTATCAATGCGTGTAGAGCAACCTCATTCTTTTTTTATTGGCTTCTTAATTTATTTAACCTGCCCTCTTGAAAGATACTTAGATTGTTTTCAAACTTTGGAACTACTTTACAGATCTACATAAATATCTGTAGAATAGGTTCCTAGAAGTGGAATTTCTGTGTCAAAGGAGTGTGCATTTGTAATTTTTACATACATTCTACATTTCCCTCCAAAGAAATTGTTTTAATTTGAATTCCCTCTAGGATTTCCTCGTCCTCCCCTCCCCACACCTGCCACCCCCTCCAAATCTGCTGGTAGTATTGTCGGGATTGAATTAAAGTTCTGTTTCCCCACTCTAGGTCAGCATTATGTGTTGTCAAACTTTTGGGGTTTTGGCGACATAATAGGTAGATTTATTTCTTGTTCTCTTATAATTAATAAGCTTGAGTATATTTAACAATATTTGTATTTTCTTTTATAAATGATCTGTTCATTTCCTTTTCCTACTTTTCTACTGGGTTGCTGGACTTTGGTTGTTGTTTGTAGTAATTCTTTTTTTTTTTAATTTATTTTTATTTTTTTGGCAGCTGGCCAGTGCAGGGATTTGAACCCCTGACCTTGGTATTGTAACACTGTGTGATAACCAACTGAGCTGACCAGTCACCCCTGTATTAATTCTTTATACCAGGGTTTCCCAACCAGTGTGCCACAGGGTTGTGGGTGGTACTGATCTGGCCGCCAGGGTGACCATGGGGCTGGGGCAGCCTGAAGAGCCCTTTTTCTCTGTGTGCCACAACCTGGAAGCAGCCGACCCCAAAGTCTGCACTTAACTGCTGAGTGTACTTGCCCTTGGGCATGAGATTGGCTTTGGGTTTCGATTAATATATTTTATCATTTCAAGGAAGTATTCATCAATTCTCATTTTTGTAAGAGCTGCTAACAAGATTAGATATTAAATATTTCAAACGTCTTTTTATCATACGTGTCTGATTTTTAATTTTTATTGTATTAATAAGATGAAATACATTAATAAATATTCTTATGCTGAATTATCCTTTCATATGTTTGTAACTTTAAAAATCAAATTCTACTGAAATATTTATAACAGCTAACAAGATTAGATATTAAATATTTCAAATGTCTTTTTATCATACGTGTCTGATTTTTAATTTTTATTGTATTAATAAGATGAAATACATTAATAAATATTCTTATGTTGAATTATCCTTTCATATGTTTGTAACTTTAAAAATCAAATTCTACTGAAATATTTATAACAAAAAAAGAGCATTTCCCTGACCCACCTCTTCTCACTGCCAGTTCTGTTATTTAATTGATCAATTTTTGATGTTATCTGTTGACTTCTTGCCGTGGTGGATGTCGATTTTGCATCCTACGTCACCAATACCATTTCTCCTCTACTAATGAGTAAAGTGTTACTACAAAAAAAATGACTACATCATTAGTTAAATAATCAATCTTTACATTATTGTGATTTGGCAAATATTGTTCACTGCAAAGCTAAGTAGCAGTTGTTTACTAAATTATACAATTTTAACCAATACATGCTTATTTTTTCTTAATTTCCCCATCTAACTATCTTTTACATTTTCTTTCACATCCATTGCACACCTATGGACCATGTGTTCCAAATGCTTACAGTGTCAACTAATCTTCCAATTCCATTTTTGTCCCCATTCCAAGTCCTCAAGACGGCCTGCTCATTAGGCCTCCACACCGCTGACGTCCCATCCAGGGACTTCCACTGTCATCTTTTTCTCTATTAAATATCCTGTTTCCCAGCTCCCTTTCCTTTCTTGTTTTTGGTTTTCTCTCTCATCTTTGTGGGATAAATCCTTACAGCTTCCTANTCTGTTATTTAATTGATCAATTTTTGATGTTATCTGTTGACTTCTTGCCGTGGTGGATGTCAATTTTGCATCCTACTTCACCAATACCATTTCCCCTCTACTAATGGGTAAAGTGTTACTACAAAAAAAAATGACTACATCATTAGTTAATAAGCAATCTTTACATTATTGTGATTTGGCAAATATTGTTCACTGCAAAGCTAAGTAGCAGTTGTTTACTAGATTATACAATTTTAACCAATACATGCTTATTTTTTCTTAATTTCCCCATCTAACTATCTTTTACATTTTCTTTCACATCCGTTGCACACCTATGGACCATGTGTTCCAAATGCTTACAGTGTCAACTAATCTTCCAATTCCATTTTTGTCCCCATTCCAAGTCCTCAAGACGGCCTGCTCATTAGGCCTCCACACCACTGACGTCCCATCCAGGGACTTCCACTGTCATCTTTTTCTCTATTAAATATCCTGTTTCCCAGCTCCCCTTCCTTTCTTGTTTTTGGTTTTCTCTCTCATCTTTGTGGGATAAATCCTTACAGCTTCCTATGCAGAAGCTCATGGTCAGTAAAATCTGCAATTCCCTGAAAATTCTGTCACTCTTGACTTCCACTAAATTAACAGTTCATCTCACCATTAAATTCTAGGTTGAGAATAATTTCCCCCCAGAATTTTGTTGTCTACCTTCCAGGGTTGTGTGAACATTTTGCTTCCTCATCCTTTCTGCATGAGACCTGTTTTTCCTCTTTTAATTCTCAGGGCCTTTTCTTAATCCCTGTTGTTCTGAAGTTTCCTAAAGACAGATTGTCATGAGTCTGTTGTTCTTATTTACTCGTTTGTCTGTACTTTTCACAGTGCTGGATACTTTGTTGTTTCTTATTGTCTGGACCGTCATGTCCTTCTGTTCTAGAAAGTTTGCTCACAGTTTCTGTGACAATTTCCTCCCCTCCGTTTCCTATGGAACTTCTGTTAGATGGATTTTGTTTCCCTTGAAGCGATCCTTTATTGTTCTATCATTTCTCTCCTATTTTCCATTTCTTTATCATGTTGTCTTTACATTTTGGAAGACTTCCTCAACTATATTTCTCAGTCTTCCTCTTACATTTATTCTGCTATGATACTTTTAATTTCCGAGAGCTTTTTATTGTTATCTGATTTTTTTTCCCTGAGAACAAGGTTTTTATTGGATGGATGCAACGTTATCTCTCACCTTTTGGAGACATTAGTTAGACAGTCGTTGAAAGTTTTCTTCCCTGCTCTGCATAATTTCTTTCTTCTTGGCTTAAATGTCTGATGATTCTCTACTGCCCATTTGTGTTTCAGAGTAGGGCACTAGGAAAATAATGCAAGCCTTATGTACACAAACAAGGCTTGTCAAGTGGTGGCCTTCACACTTGGGCACCTCCAGGTTTTGGTGTGTGGACTATTTTCTCCAGGGAAGAATCCCCAAGTCTCACTCCTGTGCATAGTTGCTGGTGCTCTGTGAGCACAGCAGGGAGGACAGCAGGGTGTGGATGCTCATCTGATACCCACCTGCATCCCTGCACCACACCTCCCCAGTGCACCTGAAATGTCCAAGACCAGAGCTCCCACTGTGCAATCTGTGCATGACATAAGCCAGGGCTCTCTGTGTGGAGCTGGGGACACAGAGAGCAATCAGGAAGACCAGCTGCTCCAGACCTCCTCTCCCCACCTGCAGCCTCCACTTTGCCTACAACGCTCGGGGGAACCTGATGCTTTGGAGACCGGACTCTTCAAGGAGTTTATGGAATTCGATAGCTTGTTTTTTTCCAGTAACCCTCTACTTAATTAAAGTTAGCATGTAGCTTCCTCCTCTTTGCTAAGGCAGTTCCTCTCTTCCATCTGTTTCCATCTTCCAGAAGTTTGTTTAAATTTCTTGTCCGCTGGTGGCCCCTCTCTTATCCACATAGTCCTTCTTCGCTTGTAGCTTTTGAATTCCTATAATGTTATTTCAGAGTGGTCTTGGGTGTAGGCAGAGAGAAATGATTCCTGCACGCCTGGATATTTAATCAGCCATGTTTTAACAGGTTCTTCTCTTTTTCCTTGTATTCTTGTCCAGTTTCAAAGTTATGTCCATACCATGAATTGAGAAATTTGCATCTTTTTCTATGCTCTGGGAGAGTTAACATCACAAATTCTTTGGTAGAATTTGTCCAAAAAAGGATCTGGGTTTTCTGTCCTTTCAAGGGTTGGATTTTTGACTGCCTTTTCAGCTTTCCTATGGTTACTTCTTTGTTTATGTTT
>NW_007732180.1:91273-93448 GCF_000696425.1 Galeopterus variegatus
CAAGGGTTGGATTTTTGACTGCCTTTTCAGCTTTCCTATGGTTACTTCTTTGTTTATGTTTTCTACCTCTCCTCAAACCTCAGAATTTTCTGTCTGAAGCTTCTGGATCTACAGGTATCTTGCCCCTTGTCTTATTCTTTCATCTGTTTGTTCTATAGCATGAAAATCAGGGACATAGCAGCATTATTCACAATAGCCAAAAAGTGGAAACAACCTAGTATCCATCGACAGATAAACAGATCAACAAAATGTAATATATGCATACAATGGAATATTACTTGGCCTTAAAATGGAAGAAAATTCTGGCACATGCTACAACATGGATGAACTTTGAGGACATTATGCTAAATGAAACAAGCCAAACACAAAAGGACAGATACTGTGATTCCACTCAGGTGAGGTGCCTGGAGTAATCAAAATCGTAGAGACTGAAAGTAGAATGGTGGTTTCCAGGAGTTGAGTTGGGGCCCAGGCGTGGTGGGGGGCAATTGTTTAATGGGTACAGAGTTTCAGTTTTGCAAGATGGAGAGAGTTCTGCAGGTGGAGGGTGGTGACAGCTGCACAACAGTGTGAGTGTGCTCAACGCCACTGAAGTGGACACTCACTGATGGTTCAGATGATAAATCGTATGTCTATTTTACCACAAATGAATTTTTTAATTTTAAATTTAAGAAAAAATCAGAGAATTTCTTGGTCTCATTATTTAGCTCATTGATTTATTTTTCACGTTTGATTATTCATTCCGTATATTGAAGGTTTTAAAAATTACCTTATTTTAAATTTATAAAATTTCCACTTGGTTCTTTTCATATACCAGCTATTCTTATTTTGTGGTGGTCCTCCAAATAACCCATATAAAATGTTCATGATCTTGGGCCGGCCCGGTGGCGCACTGCTACAGTGCGCCGCTTGGAAGCGCGGTGGCGCTCCCGCCGAGGGTTCGGATCCCACATACAGACCGGCTCCCGCTCACTGGCTGAGCGAGGTGCGGGTGTGACACGAAGGGTTGCGATCCCGTTGCCGGTCCCGGTCCGGTACGGGCGCGACACTGAGGGTTGCGATCCGTTGCTGGACACGAAAAAAGACAAAAAAAAAAAAAAAATTCATGATCTTTATTTCAAAGTATTTTTCTGTTTTCACCCTTTCCTTACAGGGTGCTTTCTCCCCCCTTGTTAAGCACAGTGGTTCTTTTTCAACTTTGTTTTCCTAGAATGTCTGGTGGTTCTTGGGCTTCCCTTTGTACTGGGGATTCCCTGCTTTCCTGTCTGTGGATGTGGTTTGTCTTCTCTGTGTCTTGCTCTTGGTGATTGTGGGGAGGGTTTCTGGGTATGGACAGACAGGTTTGTGTCCCTCTTCAGGTTCAGTAACTTCCAGGGCACTTCCTTCCTCTTAGTTGCAAGCACTCACTCAGTGTCTTCTCCACATGTTGTTTCCTGCTGTTTAGCACAAGTCACTGAGAGTGGGGAAAGAGGTCACCTAGCCTCACTGGCCTCTCGATGCAGCTCTTGGACTAATTGCCCTGAAGAAAGCCCCAGGAGTCCCACCCGTGCCCGTATTTTTGTCTAAGGACTGCAGGCCTGGGGCTTCCTCCCGCCACTGCATCTGCATGGCAGCCAGCAGCCTTTTCCTGGGATGTCCTGTGGTTTGGATTTTCTGCTCTTCCAGCTTGCCCCCATCTTCAGGAACTGCTTCCCATCCTTACTGACTAATGGCTTTCAGTCCTATTTGTTCACGCTGTTATGGCCCTACTATTTCAAGTAATTTCTATTTGAAGGCTCAGTCCACCCCCTCACCATGCCCTCCGTTTGCTCTTCATAATGAGTTTTTAAAAGCCTCTCTGGGTAGGGCTGTGTTTCTTCTTGGGTCAACACCAGGCTGGTGGATTTCATCCTTTTGAATGGTGCTGAATAGTTCCGCACACTTGAGCTAGATCCACAGCACCATTTGCAGCTCCATGTGCCCAAAGAGACAGAAGGGGCCCTTATGGCCAGTGGAAGGTGTTTCCCCCCCACTCCCCAAGCTGCTGGGTAAATGAAGCCGGTCATTTCTTGCATACCACAGCTCACAAGCACTTCCCTGGGAGTGCGGGGAGACCAGCGTGTTCTGCCACTGCAAGGGGAAACACTGGCAGTTTTGATACCAGTGTCATAAAGAATCAGTGCAGGGCCATGGGGT
>NW_007732180.1:93716-97013 GCF_000696425.1 Galeopterus variegatus
TGAATGGTGCTGAATAGTTCCGCACACTTGAGCTAGATCCACAGCACCATTTGCAGCTCCATGTGCCCAAAGAGACAGAAGGGGCCCTTATGGCCAGTGGAAGGTGTTTCCCCCCCACTCCCCAAGCTGCTGGGTAAATGAAGCCGGTCATTTCTTGCATACCACAGCTCACAAGCACTTCCCTGGGAGTGCGGGGAGACCAGCGTGTTCTGCCACTGCAAGGGGAAACACTGGCAGTTTTGATACCAGTGTCATAAAGAATCAGTGCAGGGCCATGGGGTAGAGAGGGACATAAGGCGTCCTTTTGTTCAGCAGCAATTAGTGCATTCCAGTAGAGCCAGTTCTGGGCAGGGGGCAGAGGGAGTAGCCACAAAATGGCCTTTGTCTGAACTCCCATAAAAAATTCTAGCCAGTGGGAGTGAACACAGACATAGTCCAGAGCGTCGACTGTAGATGTCCCGGATCTTGGCTTTTTCAGTGAAACCATCCCAGGAATTCCTGGACTGTGGTCTATGAAAGGAGGGGAAGAGGCACTTTTTAAAAAGTTGATCTTAGGGTTGAGCACTTACTGCTTACTAAGGACTTGGTCTGTGAAACGCTGGGTGAGTGATGTCTTCAGAGCATCTAGATACAGCCAGAGGAAGACACTTTCCCGTCTTCACCTCGCCCCTATACCCACCCCAGACCCTCACACACACATAGAAACGTGTATCTGGCCGTCTTGATTTATAGCTAAGTAAAATCTTAAAACTGTTACACCTTTGGATTTATAGACATACATGTAAAATTCGCTCACTAGGTAGGTATTATTATCCCACTTTAGAACTGGGAAAACTGAGGGTCTCGGAGTTTAAGTAACTGGTTAAGGACAACTGGCAGGGCTGCGATGCTAATCCAGATTTGCCTGCCGGCATTGCCTGGATGGCAGGTCCACCACACAGCGGCTGAGGGGAAACGCTGGCAGAGCGGCGATCTTGCCTTCTTTACCCATAAGCTATGAGATGAGCGCATCTCCCTGCTTTGCTTTCCTCAGCTTTGCAGTGCACAGGATGGTCGTGCCCTTGTCATGGAATTCCAGGAGCATCAAACGATGGAAGATTAGAACAGTGCATGGCACCCGGTAAACAGTCAAGGGAGAGACCTATTTTAATTACATCAAGGGCCACAGAAAGAAGAGGCTATTCAGGACCAGGGGGACATGTCTTGAAAGACTTTTCCAGCTACACATGCCCAAAGAGACAGAAGGGGCCCTGAAGGCCAGTGGAAGGTGCTTCCCCCCGCAAGCTGCTGGGTAAATGAAGCCTGTCATTTCTTGCATACCACAGCTCACAAGCACTTCCCTGGGAGTGGAAGGACTTGCACTGACGCATATATTTTGAGTCTCACTTTGGGTTAGTCAAATACATTCAGAAAGTGGCCGATCAGATGAACTGAGCTCAGATATCTTACATGCCGACCACCACTGGGCAGAGTGGAGAATACGAGCAGAGGGATTCCCCAGACTTGCTTTCCTTTTTTCTAAGAAGATGGGATTCTGTGCACAGGTTCTAGGGGGAGAGTGTGCTAACGAGCACCTTGAATGAAAGTCCTAGGATCTAGACCTGAGGCGGCCTCATTCACGAACTGGGGGCCTTCATTCTTCATCTGTACAAATAAGGAGGATAAATAAATTCGTGTCTAAGTTTTCTGATAAATCTAGAAATATATAATTCTGCAGCTTTATTTCTTTGTGAAAATTAACGATTGTTTATCTCAAGGCTAGATTTCAGCCAATGACCATAAAAATGAGCAAACCCAAATCTTTGAGTGATGAATAGTAATATCGCATTGAATTGGAAAAAAACGTGAAGATGTCAGACTTGAAACAGTAAGAGGAAACTTTTGCAAAATACTAACAGTAACGTGCAAGAAGACCTACTTGGATTCTCACCAGATCCCGCATTCACCTTCTTACCTAGCATAGGATGTTCTTTGAGAGTTTCACGTCTAATGAATCATTTCTACTGGACTTTGACATATAATTTAATTTTTATGAACTTTATATTAAAGGGTGGGAACAGGGTGTGGGTTGCACTAGAAGTTATCTCTCTGGTCTGCCCCAACTCACATGAAATGATTCAGAATGTCATCACCTCGTCATCATACCAGCTGTCACTCAATGGTCACTACGTCCCACGTGCTTACAATATACTTACATAATTCTGCAAAGGAGGTTCAGAGGTAGTTCCAGCTGAGGAGCCACTGTCCCATTCTGCTGGAAAGTTTTCACTGTAATGAAACAGTTGAATACTGCTGAAGTTTTGTTATTTTGACAGATATATTGATAGTCAATATAAGCACGGTTTACTCTTGTTATTTTCTCAAAATTTTTGTTGACCCATCAGTACATAACCTTTTTTATGTGTGTCTCCATTTAAAGACACTTTATTTAATGTACATTGTTGACTTAATAACATTGAGTTCACAACCAACAGTGCTATAGCTCACACCTACATGAAGCTTCTCTAACACATGTATTTTCTCTGTAAAGCACATCACAGCCGTCTTGTGCTAGGGAACACTAGACAGCGCTTCAGCACTCTACTTGAGGACTCGCCATAAACAGCAAAATCACCAACAAAAAATGCAAAGAATGTGCACTAAGTATAATTCAAAAAGCATGCTCGTTTAGGACTGAGAGCTGAAACAAGAAGGCAGAGTGTCACCTTGTTTACACGTCAGATGCCTCACATTTTTCTCTGCTCTGTGTATGTGCACATTTGTGAAGCACCACAAAAGCAGTGAGTATTCATTTTGGGTTACAAATAAATTTTAGTGAGTAGGCAAATTCACAAATACGGAATGTGCAAATAATGAGGATTGACTCTAGTTTAAAAACTTTAGCTGCAAATAAGGAGGCAGCCTAATATCCAGGTTAAAAGTGAGAGTCTTAGAGTTAGACTACCTGTGTGCAATTCCTGGCTGCACCACGTGCTGCGTGAGCAAACTCTCCTTTGTATGTTAGCCCATCATGTGTGAAATCGGGCTAATGGAAGTCCTTACTACGTGGGATTGGCATAAGGAATAAAAGAGTGAAAATACGTAAAGTTCTCAGAACAGTGCCTAGCATGTAATAAATGCTTGAAAATGTTAGCTGGTCCTTCTCAATGCCTCACCCCACCCCCCCTTCCCCTGCCCGACCTTCCTTGAGAGAGACAGAGAAATGGGACTAATCCCAGACTGAGAGAACTGACCCCATTCTGGGCTTTCATACTTGAAAAAGTAGAAGCAATTCCACCACTTGTCATTTGACAAAGA
>NW_007732180.1:97235-100789 GCF_000696425.1 Galeopterus variegatus
TGTAATAAATGCTTGAAAATGTTAGCTGGTCCTTCTCAATGCCTCACCCCACCCCCCCTTCCTCTGCCCGACCTTCCTTGAGAGAGACAGAGAAATGGGACTAATCCCAGACTGAGAGAACTGACCCCATTCTGGGCTTTCGTACTTGAAAAAGTAGAAGCAATTCCACCACTTGTCATTTGACAAAGAAAAGTAAATAAAACATCATAGTATTCAGTAGGGTAATAAAAACACATATTTTTGAGTTTCTAGAAGTTTCTGAGACTTTCACTTCTGTAATCATTTATTTCCACTGGACTTTGACATATCATTTGCTTTTTATGAAGCTTGATATTCTGTCTACTGGAGGAGGAGGAGATGGGGATGAGGCTGATGTTTATATGACATGTGGCAGCACCTTTCTGCTCCAGAGCCCAAAGGTATGAGTCACTGTGTCATACATGGCTGTTCAATCTCTAGATAAATGTTCAATAACACACTTGCCTTCCAGCCTGGACCATGTGGCAGAACTACCATCGATGACAGCTCGTCCACATCTCCAAAAACTTCCTTTTAAGGCTGAATTTGCATGCTGATATATATGCACGATAGCAGTTGAGGAAGAGGAGATAAGAAAAAACACAAATACCACCATTAGTAGTAATTTCAAGGATTAATTAGTAGTAACCAGTGATGTTCATTTTAAGTGTACCTTTCTCTAGTAAATAGGATTCTTGAAGGTGTCAACATAATGAAGATTATTACTACCACTCAGCTTAACATCTGAGCTGTCCCTCTGCCTGCTTTCAAGGATGACTGATGTGCCTGAGGAGGGACAAGGGCAAGGCGGCTTGCAGGGTGGCAGGAGGATTGCGGCAGAAGTTTGTTTCAGCACAGGAAAGTGACAGAACGCCATAGACGTTCAGAGCTGGTGTGTTTATCGTTTTAAGTTGCATCATCTGAACACCTAGGGGGCTGGCTGGTTAGCTCAGTTGGTTAGAGGGTGGCACTGATAACACCAGGTTAGACTCCCATCCTGCCAGCTGCCAAAAGAGGGGGAGGAAAAGAAGTGGCACAGGGGTGGCACGTGGTGACACTGCCACACTCAGTCCAGTTTATCGATGGTGGTCTCTGGAGCCCTGCTGGGAAGGGCTCTAACTGAGATGAGTGGGAAACGGTGCCAAACATGTACCACGGAAATTATTATTCCACCCAGGTACTGTGATAAGTGCTTTTTATGCATTAGCTCATTGATTCCTCATAATAGGCAAAATTAATATTGCCATTCCATTGATGAAGAAACAAGGTCACATTGATTAACAAGACGGGTGGCTAATAAATATCTTTGGGTATTGTCAAGGTGTTTCCTTGGCCAGAACCCTCTAGCTGGGAGGCAGTGCACCTAAACATAGTCATTCCTGGCTGTACCACTTAGTAGCCACGGGACCTTGGGCACTTTCTAAAAAATCTTTTTAGGCCTCCATTTCCTAATTCACATAATAGAGGTAACAGTAGTTCCATATTACAGGGTTGCTGTGACTGGAATGTTGTGTGGAAAGTGCTTAGCACAGTAAGTGGCAGACAGTAAGTGCTTAGTAAAAAGGTTATTTGTTTAATTATTGTCATTATTGGCCTTCCAAGGTGCACTGTGGGTGATGAGTCTGAGGCTGCATTCCTAGCCTCAACCAACGAGCTAGTATCCAAAGTCCTTCAGTGGGAAAAATAACACGGGCTCATGGAAAAGGTAGGGAGCCGACCTCTTATCAAATACTTTTATCAGAGTAAATAACTGTGCCTACCACTCCCAAATAATCTGTCTCTGTGGAAAATCATCAAACTATACCAAACAGTGCAAAAATCCTTTCTTAAATACCCTGGGAATTACACCAGGTATATAACTTGGATGTCTTTGATTACAGAAACAATCATATTACATAGCAGAAAACAGAATATGCAAATGACCAAAAAGAAGGAACTAGAAACCATCCATACCCGCCCTGCCCCAAGATAGCCACCGCCAACATGTTTGGATGTATCTTCCGAACATCTTCCATGCATAACTATCTGTACGTGTATTTATCACGAACATGTGTCATACGGTTTTGTAGCTCACGTTTATACCCGCCCTGCCCCAAGATAGCCACAGCCAACATGTTTGGATGTATCTTCCGAACATCTTCCACGCATAACTATCTGTACGTGTATTTATCACGAACATGTGTCATACGGTTTTGTAGCTCACGTTTTTTCATTCAATGTTTTGCATCTTTTTCCATGAGGTGATCACTCCTGGCATTTTGGGAGCCTCGTTGCCTGCAGCAGCTATCATAAGCACTTGTCAGATTTTCCCGACTCACTGAGGTTGGCATCGTTATAACCACTTTACAAATGGGAAAATGAATGTTTTGAGAGATTAAGTAAACTTGCCAAAGTCCACAGAGCTGGCAAGTGGCAGAGCCAGGCTTCATCCCAGGTGGCAAAGCCCTTCTCTAAACCCAATGCTGTACATACAGCACAGCATTTGCAGGGGCCACATTGTGTATTTACTGTATCCACATGGCCAATCCCCCATTATTGTTCACTTAGAATGTTGCCAGTTTTTCCACTATTATAAACACTGTGGCATGAAATATCCTTGTATATTCTTTGGTCATTTTCTTAGGAAAAAAAGTGTTCTGGAAGAGGAATTGCTGGGTTTAAAAGCTAGCACACTTTAAGGCTATTGATAAATAGTGCTACGTTGGCCTCCATAAATTTTGTGCCATTTAAAACTCCCACTGACAATAAATGAGAGTGTTCATTCCCCTCCCCCTCATCATATACAAGGGTACTTCAAAAAGTTTGTGGAAAAATGGAACTATAAGATAATACTAATCTTTCTGTGAACTTTTTGAAGATCCCTCATATTCCTTTAATTGACAAATATTTACTAAGCACCTATTAGATGCAAGGCACTGATTAAGCATAGTACATTTATATTGATTGGATTATTATTATTAAAATAGTTGGGAAAGTATGCATTTGTCTAGTGTTGATCCTGCAGTAAGACAAAGGCAGATAAGGAAATTCCATAGAAGAGGAAGTGGACACCGGTGAGTTTCAGTAGCACATCCAGGGCCATGCAGCTGGTGAGGGGCAGAGCTGGGATCGGAGCCAGACCCCCCAGGCTCCAGAAGCAGTGCTCTTGCCCTTCCGCTGCCCTGCCAGCCCCAGACACCAAGAGCATTGGAGGGTTTTGTGCAATTTCCTCTCCCTTCCCTCAAAAAGCTGCGTATTTTTGAGTAAAGACTGGTAAAGGAAACAAGAGGAAGCGCTGACAAAGAGAAAGTTGATATGAGGTGACACGTGCCAAGCTTCGAGGCCACCTTGAGTGTCATGGATATCCTGATTCTGTCTGTCTGAGGAAACCCAGCAGCAGATACATGCCAAGGTGATTGCTACACAGTCCAGTTGCAAATGACACTGAAACTGGAAGAGACTCTAGAAATCATCTGCACCAAGTGTTTTATTTTTTTGAAAACGTCAAAGCAGAGGCCCCAAGGGAATGGCTGCAGACCTGCTCTCCTTCCATTCAT
>NW_007732180.1:101645-132111 GCF_000696425.1 Galeopterus variegatus
TGTAAGCCATATGCAGATATTTATATAAATATTAATTAATAAGCAGGCCATACAAAAACAACTTTTAAAAAAGACAATCCCATGGGAAAAGTGGCAAATGGAGATAAACGGGCATTTCAGAGGAAAAAAGAAACACAAATGGCCAATCCTCTTATAAAAAACTAAATCTCATTCAAAAGCAAATTCAAATCCGAATAATAGCAATGTCTAAAGAGCAAAAATTAAAAATAAAAAAGTAATGAAAAATAAAACAAGGACATTTCTCTTTAAATAAAATTAGCAAATGTTTAGAAAACATTTATTAATCTTTGGCTTCCCCTTGCTTCCTTTGCATATCATTCCAGTAATATGGAAGGAAATGTTTCCCGTTATTTGCAATATTAGTTAAAGTTTAATCTCCCTCATCTTAATTTCAGTCATGTGATTAGAGTAGTTGATTTTCCTACTGAGAAATAAAATACAATCCAGTTCTCATAAGGAACAGATGTTTTCTTAAAGCATAGCTTGTCTAGCCACAGACTAGCAGAAAATATTCACAATACATATATCCAGCAAATGATTTGTACCTAGGTTATAAAGGACCCTTACAGCTTAAGAAGAAGACAAATAACCTAATAAAAATGGGCAAAATATTTAGACAAACACTTGACCAAAGAAGATATACAGATAGCAAATAAACATATGAAAAGATGTAAAACATCATTAGCCACCAGAGAAAAGCAAGTTAAAACTGATGAGATCCCTACAAATCCACTAGAATATCTACAATTAACGAGACTGACATAACTAGTGTTGGCAAAGATGTAGAGGAACTGGAACTCTCAAACATTGCCGGTGGGAATGTTAAATGGTACAACCACTTTGGAGAACAGATTGGCAGTTTCTTAAGTATATGGTAAGAGGCTGAAAAAATAAGCTGGAGACTGGGAGAAGATATTTGCAAACCCCATATCAAAGTACTCATATCTAGAATATATGAAGAACTCTTAAAATTCAAAATTAAGAAAACAAACAATCCAATTAGAAAATGGGCAAAAGACATGAACAGTCATTTCACCAGAGAGGATATACAGATGGTACATAAGCATATGAAAAGATGCTCAGAACCATTAGCCATTAGGGAAATGCAAATTAAAACCACAATGGAATACACCACACACACCTATCAGAACAGCTAAAATAAAAGACAGAGACAGCACCAAAAGCTGACAAGCACATGGAGAAACCAGTTTCCTCGCACACTGCTGGTGGGGAGGTTAGATGATACAGCCATTGTGGGAAACAGTTTGGCACTTTCTTATAAACCGAACATATGACTACAAAGCAACCCAACAATTGCACTCCCAGACATTTATCCAGAAAAATGGAAACTTACGCTTGCACAAAAATCTGTACACAAATGTTCGTGACAGCTTAACTCATGATAGACAAAACCTGGAAATGACAAAACGTCCCTTTACAGGAGAATGGTTGAATGAACCACACTACATCTAGAGCCTGAAATACTGCTCAGCAGTGAAGAGAAACACACGCCTTCCGTAAATCTCAAGGGGATTGTGCCCAGTGGAAAAAGCCAATCCCAAAAGGTGATATACTGTACGATCCTACTTATATAACATTCCTCAAGTAATACAAATAGAGAGATGGAGAACAGCTTAGTGGTTTCCAGGAGCTAAGGACAGGAATGGATGTAGGGAGGTAGGGAAAGGAGTACAGATATAAATAGGCAATTCAAAGACCCTTGTGGTGGTGGAACTACTTTGTATCCTGACTGAGGTGGTGGATACATGAGCACACATGTGATAAAATTGCATAGAACCAAATACACACAAACATACACAAATGAGTGCAAATAAAATGAGGGGAGATTTGAATACGATCAGTGGATTATGTAGATGTCAGTATCCTGATTGTGATATTCTACTATAATTTTGCAAAATGCCACCATTGGGGGAAACTGAGTAAGGATATTATTTTTTACAACTGCATATAAATCTATAATTTTCTCAAAATTAGAAGTTTAACTTTAAGACATTAAGCATACACTTGGCATATGGTCCACCCATTCCATTCTTAGGTGTTTATCCCAAAGCAATAAAAGCAAATGTCTACACAAAACCTTGCACCCAAAGGTTTATAACAGCTTTATTTCTAACAGCCAAAATTTGAAAACAACCCACATGTCCATCAGCAGGTGCATGGACAAATAAATTACAGTATATTCATGCAATGGAATACTACTCAGTAATAAAAAAAGAATGAACTATTGCTATATGCAACAACATGAATGAATCTTAAAACAATTACACCTGACAAAAAGAGACAGTACAGGGGCCCTGAGGCATGGAGCCAGGAGAAGGCAAACCCAGCTGCAACGAGGTAAAGAGAACACCAAAAACATCGTTTCCATGCAGGTAGCCCACCATAGCCACCACCATTGCCATGGCTGCCGCAAAAGTGGCTAGTCTCTACAGCAGCAGTCACAGCCACCATGCAGATGGCATGCCAGACTCTCAACTGCATTGAGAAAGAAAAAGAAGAGGTCCTCTCTCTCCACAAAGCACACTCCAGAGCAATAGAAGCATCTGCTTTTTATAGGGGAGGCCTTGATCACACCTGTCTCAGTGCTGGACAGATCATCTAGGCAACAAACCAACAGAGGAACAGTTAATCTATCAGATGGAGAGAACAAATCGATGGTTATTGGGGGGAGGGGGAGAGGAGAGATTGGATAAGGGGCTTAAATAATAAGTATGATTTGTAATAATGAATATACTAATAAAAAAAAAGACAGTACAAACCACACTTCATGATTCCCTTTGTATAAAATTCTAGATAACATAAATAAATCTATAGTAACAAAAAGCAGATCAGTATTTTTCTGGACACAGGTTTGGGGCAGGGAGGAGTGGGTGGGAGGGATGCCAAGATGGGACAATGAAATTTGGGGGTGAGATGGATATGTTCATTACCTTGGTTGTGGTGACTGTTTCGTGGATACATATGTATGTATGTGTATATGGAAACACATAACAAACGTTCATTCTTTGTCAACTCTACCTCCATAAAGCCATTAAAGAAAGAATCATAACAACTGACTCACCAGTCTACCTCACATTACCCTAGTCTTTCTAGTATCTCCTGCCGCTGTTCTTGGTCATTAGATTCTTTACAGCTATTTGTGCTTTACATTAAATAGTCATTGTGTGATTTTTTTCATTTTCCTGTATCTTCCTATCAGATTCTCTTAGGCATTCGAAGCAAAATAACTGAAAATAATAGTAGGACCATACCAACAGCCCCAAGGTAGGGGGAAGAGAAGCTACCGTCGTCTGTCATGGAGAAGGAAACAAGTTCAGAGCAATTGGATGACGTGCGTGAGATTTTAGTCCAGTGCCCAAAGCATCCTGGTCAAATGTCCTTCTACCATGCCTCATGGAACAAGGGAGAAGATTTTCCTCTCTGTCCCCACACTTCAGCCTCAGCTCAGAGGTTAGGAAATTACTGAAATCTCCAGCCTAGGATGAGATGATTCCCAAGGGAGGAGGGGTTGATAATCTGATTGATGAGAGTCTGAGAAGTTGGGTCAAGTTTGATGACAGGGTAAGGTCACTGCATGAAATGTGGAGGCTATCCATGCACAGGCTCTCTGAGTTCCAGTCTGAGGCTGGGCGAGGCTGGATGAGTAAGTCCAGTCTCATCTGCTCTGGCCTGACCGTCCCAGGTCCAGGGAGCAGGAGTCAGTGAGGTTTACTGGCCAAAGCTACATTCACCCATTCCGTTCTACCAAGGAGTTCTGCCTTGACAGTTGGGAGGATCTGGTACGTTTTTATGTGTTTCTCTCTGTGTCTTGGAGGGGACAGGGGTGTGCATCAAAATTCATACATCACCAGCAGCGTGTAAATCCCTAACCGTGAATCTCCGTCTCTGTTAGAGCCCACCTCCTCCAAAAGCCCGAGCTTTGACATCTACAGCTCAGGCATCCTACCCTTATGGGGCAGGTGCACAGAAACTTGAGTAATGTCAATTTTATCATCTGAATGTATTCTACAGACCTGCTCAAATGGGGTCAATGTGTCAAAAACTGCTGGTTGACCACATTAACCCCTCCCTCCTTGGAAACAGAACCTCAACTTTTAGCTGGGCATATTGCTGACTAAAAAAGCCTGCCTTGCAGTTAGGTATGGCCAGGAGACTAAGTTCTGGCCCCTGAGACATGAGCAAGAAGTTGCGTAGGGCTTGCTGGAAGGCAGGCTACTTAACAGGGCTGCCTGAGGTGGGAGGGCTTGTCTTTCCTGTCTTCTGTCGTTTCTGGCCCCTGAGACATGAGCAAGAAGTTGCGTAGGGCTTGCTGGAAGGCAGGCTACTTAAAAGGGCTGCCTGAGGTGGGAGGGCTTGTCTTTCCTGTCTTCTGTCGTCTAGAATGGGAATGTGTTGGCCAAAGCTCCATTAGCTCTAGGACTAGACAATGAGGAAGAATAAAAGGCCGCATCCTGATGTCTATGAGCATTGCACCAGCTCGAACTGTCCACATCTGGACATTTTTATGTGCAAGAGAAATAACCTTCTGTCTTGTGTGAGTCACTGTTATTTTGAGGGTTTCTCTTGGGTGCATCTGGTTCTAATCTTAAAGTAGTTAGTCTTATCTCTTAGCACTCTGGTGCCTTATTGCATTCTACTGGGATTATCTCTTTATACTCATTTATATTTTTCCACTAGACCATGAATTTGGTAAGAGAGGAGACGTATTTTAGTAATCTCCAGATGCTTAGTACCTTCCTGCCTAGCACGCAGTGGGTACCTATTGAATATTTCTGAATATGTGAAGGAGAGAATTTTCTAGATAAAATTCAAAAGCTGTCTGAAGTTGGACTGCCCTATAATCTTTGTCCCCGGGGTCACTCTTGCTCCTCTGCAGATGACTCATGGTGACTGGTCCCAGGGCTTTCCTTGCTGGCAAATCAGCTAGATGGAGACCAGAAATATGAGTGTAAAAAAGCCATCGTTGTCTTGCCTGCCACCCACCCAGGACCCTCCCCCTCACTTGCAGATGACAAAGCCAAGGCTTTGTTTAGGCAAAGTGCAGTGTTACATTTCTGACCTCTCAGACCCCAAGCAAAACTCTAGAAACTGAGAAAAAAAACAAGTCCTCATTTTCTCATTATTTCTTGCATATCCAATTCAACATTTATTTAAAATGCCTAAACCCTGTTTAGCATATTTTCCTCTCTCTCGGATTTCTACCCAGTGACAGCCCTGCATCTACCCTTCTACCAGTGCCACATCCAGCATTTCCATCTCTTAATTTACTACTCTCCTTTTTTCCTGTAAATTAATTCATTTAATAAAAATATTTCTTGGGCACTCAATTAAAGCCAAACACTGTGCAAGGTGCTGGGAATATGAAGTTAAAAACCTGATTACAAGTTGGTTTTCTTTGCTAGACGTAAACAAACAAAGGATCATTTGGACAGTGACTGTCAGGGAGCTACACACGGACACAACGGTGGCTTTGAGCAAGGACCAGCTAAGTTTTGTGAGACAGCTGGAAGAAATTTCATGGAGACAACGGAGATTGAGCTGACCCTTAAAGTCAAGCAGGACTTCACCACAAAAGAGGGAAGGGGCAAGTATTCTGTGCAAATATGAATCTGGTGAGAAACATCCTGGAGGGCCCAGGGCTTATGGTGAATGAGGCAGACTCTGCCATGGGGGTGAGGGGTGGGCAGAGGCAAGGCTAACCCAGAGCAAAGCGTTGTGTTTCAGTTTGGACTTTCACCTGTGGGTATCCGGTTTGGACTTTCACCTGTAGGTGTTGGAGAGACCTGGAAGGGATGTATGCAGTGGAGCTCCGTAATCCCTGTGACTGTGTCCTGCTTTGGAAAGATCACTCGGTCGGGAATGCAGACCCACGAGGAGAGGCTAAGAGCAGGCAGCCATCGCGGTGCTCGGGGTGAGAGGGGTACAGGGTGGGGACTGCAGAGGGATGGATTTGAGAAACAGTAAGGCCTTGGAGACAGCAGGACTTAGTGCCCATTGAATGTGGAGAGAGAGTTTTGACATTGTGAGGGGGACCATGGTTGGTAAATTCAAGATGGAAAACACCACGCCATTTCTACTTGTCTTTGATATTACGTTGCCTGAGAGAAGAGGCCCTGAGCAGGAGAGCTCTACTGGGTCACAGGTGCCTCCAGCAGAGACTGAGCCTAGGGGAGATGCTGGCCCTTCACTTCAGGCTTCCCCACCCCCACCCCCGACTTCACGCCCATCCATATTCATCTCCACCTTTCTTCCTTCCTTCCTCTGTTGCCCAGGCCATCCTAATCTCTAATTTTCAGTATCATACATGGCAACAGTGTGCTGTCTTCATCAAGTGAGCCCTCCAAGGCTGGGGCCGAGTCGTGCCTATTTGTTGGCAGGTAGCCAAGCACATCCCAAGTGGCCAGCACCCTTTGAATACCACAGGCGGCCCTCAGTGGCTGAGCACCAGCCCGTGAGAAGAGGAGACGAGAAATATATTACCCTGGCGAGCTGGAAGAGCGCCAGGAACCAACATACTCTTGTTGACCAGAGACAAGTCCGTCCAGGGAAGTGCTGGGAGAGGAACCCAAAGCTGTGCCACGTGGATAGCCACTGGCCTTAGGGGTTGGGCAACAGAGAGAGTTACCTGGGCCAGACCCACACTCCAACCAGCCCAGGCTCTCACAGTCTCTCCTAACATGGCCCGGTGGTGAGAGGTGACATCTGTACTGCCTGGGGAGTGAAGAGAAGCTGGGGGCAAGCTAAGGCCCCCTTAGGCAGCAAAGAAGGGGAAGAATGCAGTTCCATCCTAAGGCAAGTGGGACGGTCACATCTTGCTTTATGAAGATATGACAAGGGGCCCAGGTGTGGAATGTCATAGGCTTCCTTCAGCCTTTTCAATCCATTCATTTACAGAAATTTCCAGATGAAGTGAAATAACAGTGAAGAAGCCTGACCTGCAGACCAGGCCAATTACCCAGAATCAAGCCACATAGGCGTGCCCTGGCTGCTGCGGCTGAAATACTGCTGTCCCTCCCAGGAAACTGTCAAAGCAACTGCTGCCGAAGACATCTCCCAGCTGCCCCGTCTGTCTTCCAGCTCCAGAGAGGGGCGGGTTACCTTGTGACTCCACTTCCTGATTCAGCCCTTGACTTGCTCTTGGCACTTCTGTATACTGCTGTCCCTCCCAGGAAACTGTCAAAGCAACTGCTGCCGAAGACATCTCCCAGCTGCCGCGTCTGTCTTCCAGCTCCAGAGAGGGGCGGGTTACCTTGTGACTCCACTTCCTGATTCAGCCCTTGACTTGCTCTTGGCACTTCTGTGGATTTGGGACTGAGCATGATGGTCTTTACCCTGATGACCCCAAGGTAGTGGGAGGTGTTCACAGCATCCTAGAGTGTCAGGGCTGGAATTGACTTCACCATGATTGCTTGGTCCCTTTATTTTATAGAGAAAGATGCTGCAGCCCAGAGAAGTGGTATGACTCATTCTATGAGCTAAGAGCATGCCCTGGCCAACTGATGCTGCCATAGCCAAAGACGGGTAGTCCAAACATCATCTAGAAAGTGTGTCTGTATTTATCCAGCTCTGCACTGTGGAATGGGGCAGGGACAGAGTGCATTTGACAAATGCAAGTGCCCCAAACCCTACAGTGGTGTAGCCATGGTGGAGCAATATACCTCCCAGCCAATGCGAGGCAACCACTGAGACTAATTCCCATTGCTCTGAGTTCATGTTCACAAAACACTCTTGGCCTTTAGACCCAAGACGCCTTGGCTGTAGAACAGAAGTTCCGTGGAGAATATGAATCCCCAGAGGCAGGTCTCCCACCATAACCTCGTATTCATTGGCACGTCAGGCACTTGTGAATTTGGTAGATATGAATCACTTCCCCCAGGGTGGGGTAACCCCTGTGTCCATTCTCCTGCAAGGGTGACCTCACAGGCACTGCCTGAAGAAGCCAGTTAGGTCTTCTCATTCTACAAGTTTCTGTCACCTGATGAACATTATGTGATTTGGGTGAGTGTTGTCTCAAAGTTTTTGAAGCAGTGAGTGGGTAATTATGCCTCATGGACCACCAGCCACCAAGACTGATCACACATGAGGATCAGAGAACAGAATCCCATGTTTATGTGGTGGGTACTTTGTCTTCTGATGCCCCCAGTGCCCCCTCTGTGCCCTTCCTTCTCCGAGGTGATGTCCCTTCTTTCTTCTTCCAGGAATCAAAGTTCCAATGGGTTTTATTATTCTCCCTTTCCTAGTAAAACTCCTCTCAGAAAGAATTTCATGAAGAATGGCTTGGGGACCATACCTGAGGATCTTACCTCTCCCGTCCATCCCCTCTGCCCTGCCTTTTTTCAGGTCCACCCCTTCTGGTGCCCAGATATTACAACAGCCCTGCACCTGGGCTCACTGCCTTCACTGCAATCTGATCCAACTTCCAAAGCTCTGATCTCATCAGAACACTTCCTTACCCCAAAATATTTGGAGGCTCCTCATTGCACAAAGAATAGAGTCTAGACTCGTTCATCCTTTATTCAAAGTCTTGCATGACCTGGACTCAGTGGTTCTTTCCAGTCTCATCCCCTCCTCTTCCTCTCGCCATCACTGGCCTTACTTTTGGCTGGCACATCCTCAGAGGTCTTCCACCCCTTCCTTACACACCCATCACTTCCTTGGCTTTGTGCCCTAACCCCTGTTTCTGTTTATCTAAATCTTGCCCATCTGCATCAGATAGGAACCACAGAGATCAGGACAAGCCTCGAGACCAGCTGTCAGAACGATGTACAGAGGGCTGCATTTGGTTGGAAGTTGGTTCTAAGTCCCTATCAACTCCAAGACTATCACTAAAACAAAGGTTCTTTAGCCAAGAAGAGGCGAGCTGCTCATGTAGGTGGGACATTGGACTAAAAAATCCTGTAGAAGACTGCACAGCAATGCAAGTGCACCTCATGCCACTGAAATGTACCCTTCCCAATGGGCAAGATGGTATTTTTATGTTATATGCATTTTACCACAATAAAAAAATCGAATGTCAGTAGAAGAAAAGTGATAAATCCATACCTAGGCCAAACAACAGACCTACACCCAGGAGGTTCCAACTTTATCGGAGGGAAGGATGCTTGGTTTCAACTTTTAGACTTTAAGCAAAAGAAGCATCTTTGCTACAAGACTGGACATGTCTTGGAATTTGAATAAAGAAGAATGAGAAAATTAGTCGGTAGGGTCCTCTGCCCACCCACTGAGCTCGTGGAACCAGCTCTGTGACGTTGGGACTCCACCTCACGTGTAAGCCAAAGGTTGGTCCATCGGGAGTTTAGTCATAATTATTAAAAATAACAGCTGGCATTTATTGAATACTTACTATCTGTGTTTACTTGCAGAGTGGGGCTGAGGTGCTCAGGGTCGGTGTCAGGGAGGAGAGAATGGGAAAGGGGAAAAATAACAGCTGGCATTTATTGAATACTTACTATCTGTGTTTACTTGCAGAGTGGGGCTGAAGTGCTCAGGGTCGGTGTCAGGGAGGAGAGAATGGGAAAGGGGGGGATGGAGAGGCCCAGGGGGCTGCGGCCCCGTCATCAGTGGCCTGACCCACAGCCTTTCTGGACAGTCTCTGCGTGAACAGCACAGCCCGTGCTCTGTGGTTGGCTGGAGACTGATAACAGATCGAGAAAGCTCTTCAGAGAATATGTATTTTCTGTTTAAAGTCAAGTTCATTTTTTGGCTAGGATTCCTTCAAATAATTTAAAGAACTGGGCGTTTGCTTTCATAAATCTAGTGTTCTTACCTGCCAAAATGTTGGCATTTATGAAGAGCAGCGGGGTCCTTGGACAGCAATGAGCAGTTACCCGAAGAGACAGGCGTTTGTTTGCCTTAGCAGGGAAAGGCTTTCTCGTTTGTGATTTTCCCCACTTCTGTTCCAACCCCGCCCTAGCCCCCACTGCTGCACCCCTTCGTTATAGTCAAAGCTTTTCTCCTGAGCTTCCTGCCACCAGCTCCTGCAGACCCCAGCCTAGACATGCAGTTGCAGAAAAGTCTTCCTCAAATGCGTTCCCACCGCTTCATTTTCTTACTTCAGAACCCAGCGAGGGCCTTCCTTCCGGAGTCTGACCCCTAGTTTGGCATCACCTCTGCTCTGAGAGCCCATGTCACCTCCCTCCTCATTCCTGCCCCCCTCTCCTGTTCCTGTCCACCTCTTACTGTCCCCCATTTGCTCCAGCCAAGCCCATCTCATTAACAGCTGCCACAGACATGGGCCCTTTCTGGCGCCTGTGCTTTGTCATGAGTCACTTCCCCCAATATAAAACCTCCTCCTTCTTCATTAATTCAGGGCCATCACCTCCTGCAGGACCCAGCCACCACCTTCAGGATGCGTTCCAAAATGGCCATTTGAATATTGGCTCATTGTGCCCATGTCCCTCACTCCAGAGACCTTTGGTTTCTCTATCAGCACATGGTCCAGGTGCTCAGTGGGCTGTGCAGAGTGGAGGCAACTGTGCTGGGGGTGGGAGCTCTAACTTCTCCTCAAACAGTTTTCCAAGGGACAGTCCCTTTTTGACAGCTGCTGGAGTCACGGGGTGCTGCCATTCCTGAGCCTCTGGAGGTTGGTGTGGCACAAACTGGACTGCTGCCCATCTTTCTCCACTGACAGCATGCAAGGACTTTTCCACCTCTGCTAATCCATTGCTGTTTGTCTGTATGCTTCCTGCCTTCCAGAACGTCGCTGCAGCTGATGCCTGCCTCGTCTTCTCTACCCTCACAGCTTTCTGCCTGTTTTCTTTAACCCCTCTGTGTAATGTTGATGGAGTCTCATGAATACGTTCCCAACCTGCCTCCTTGAACTAGGAGCCCTGAGTGGCTATTTTCCCTCTGTTGCTAAGTCTTTCTCCACTGAATGTGTCTGCCCTCCCTGGCTGTATTGCAGGCCTCTGTCACTGCACCTGCCACTATGGGATGCAGCTCTCCAGACAGACACAGAAATGGTTTTTAACTGAGTCCCTGAGTAACCTTGGTTGACCATGGGGTGTGGAGCTGGTCACATGTCCTGTGAGTCACTGAACTTCCTCATGTCTTATTCTGGATGGTCAGGCCTGCCAGAGGCCTACAGTGTCCCTTCACTGTTCTCACATGGGAGTTATGGGGTCACTTGAGTTCCATGCTCTGTCCTCCATCATGTCATGTGCTTCCCATTGGGTCTGGAGGTCCTATTGGGCTGTGGAGGTGCAGTGTCCCCAAGGCGAATGCAGCTCTCAGCCTGGGTCTTCTCACTTCCCTGGGAAACAGATGCCCTGGGTTGTAGCAGGCACACGGTAAAAAGAACCTCATGCCCCGGGACCCATCCTGACTGATGACAGCCTGGAATGGGAGCTATTTCTAAACAACAGGGGAGTTGCCAAGCTCCACCCTGTCCTGGCTCCTCCAGTCCATATGTACACAGCACTCTAACTTGCCGCGTGTCCCAGAGAGAGACAGGGAAGAACCCACCAGGTCGGTGAGTTATTCCTCCTTCCTACTTGTGTTGTTAGTTGTTTATATGGGTGGAGAGTTTGGGCTTTGATTCAAATAAACAGAACTGTCCACCCCAACTTCAATTAGGCCCATCAAAGAGAAAGCAGCTCCCTAAAAGTGGGACCTGGTGGGACCTGCTGGCACAGAAGCGGGGTGGCTGCTATTCGCTCAGGTGATGAGTACTTTGTGTCTCTTCTCTGTGCAAACCCTGTGTTGGACTCTGAGGGTACGGGGGAAGCAAGTAGACTCAGCCCTGCCCTACAGGTGCTTAGAATCTGTGGGAGGTGCGACCAGGTCAGTGGGGGCCCTCCACGTGGCAAGTGTTATGCCAGGATGGTATGTGATCCCCATCTAGGGGCCAAGGAGGACTCCTGTGACAGGCGGCATCTGAGGTGAGCAATGAGCCAGATTTAGGCAAGAAAAGGAAGTGGGCAGAACCCAAGCTGAGCACACAATTCTAACAATGTTCCATGCGGCCAAATGCCGGCTTGTGGTGGAATGATAGGAGGGGAGAGGGGGCCGGGGCTGGCAGAGGCTTGGAGGTCTGCTATGGGTTAAATGTGTCCCCCAAAGTTCATGGACTGGAAACCTAATCTACACTGTAATAGTGTTATGAGAGGGGGAAAGCCTACTGTGGTAATTGAAAGGTCGGGCCTTTAGAAGGTGATTAGATTGTGAGGACTGTGCCCTTGTGAAGGGATTAACCCATTGATGGCTTCATGGGGGGTAATGGGTGTGGTTATGATGGCTTTAAAAGGACAGCAAATGAGGAGGCCAGCTCTTTTGCTCAGCGTGTTCACCACGTGACCCCCTGTGTCTCTGTGGAGTCACCACTGAGAAAGAGGCTGCCACCAGATGCGTTCCCTGGACTTTGGGCTTCCCAGCCTCCGAACTGAAAGAAGGAAATGTCATTTCTTTATGGATTACCCAGTTTCAGGTATTTTTTAATAAGCAACAGAAAATGGACTCATACAAGGTCATGGGAAGACTTCGGACTTAACCGAAAGAACTACAGAGAACCACCAGAAAGTTCCAAGCAGGAGAGTGATTGACATTTTGGAAAAACAGCTCTGATTGTAAAGTGTAAAACAAGTTGAAGAGATAGGGGTCTAGACGGTGGCAGGAAGACTAGACCCCAGCAGTGGTCCTGGGGAGAGAGGGCAATGGCCTGCACATGATAGTGCCGTGGGGCTGCACTCCCGAGGGCTGCAGGAGGTTTGGTGA
Source organism: Galeopterus variegatus (assembly GCF_000696425.1). Taxonomy (NCBI): domain Eukaryota; kingdom Metazoa; phylum Chordata; class Mammalia; order Dermoptera; family Cynocephalidae; genus Galeopterus; species Galeopterus variegatus. The sequence goes on from NW_007732180.1 coordinate 114,399, forward strand.
TGGCGTCAGCCAGGGGGCTGAGGCTCAGGGAGGAGTCTGGACGGTGGCCACAGTTCTGCTTGTGTATCTGTGTGGTGACATTTACCCAGACAGGGAACCCTGGGAGCAGTTCAGCAGAATTTGCTCTGTCTTCTTCATCTAAAAAAAAAAGCAACAGTGAGGGCTGACGTTACCTCTTCCCATAAAGTCCACTCCAAGAGCCCAAGAAAAGGGCCAGCTGCACCCTGAACTCATCAGCCCTTTCTCAGCACCTCCCACTAACTGTTCACTTCCAGCTCCTCCTCTCATCCCTATTACTGGACTTTGTGGACAATGAGTAGCCAAGAAAACCCAACTCCTCAAGTCCGACACCCATAGCACGTCACGCCCAGTCCCAGCTCCGCCCGACTTCAGGTGTCTGAAGCCCCCATCTCTGCATCCCCGTGCTTGCACACAAGTATGTCTCTCCTGGGAAGTGCAGCAGCCCACAAACCCACCACAGCCCCTCACTTCTGAGACATGGGTGTGCACTGTCTCTTCCACCCAGAGTTCAGCCCCCAGCCCACTGTCTCCCTGTCCTCAGACCCCCACTCAAAGCCCACTGGATCCCCAGGCCTCCTGAGATGCCTCTTCAACTGGAGACAGAGCAGGTGCCCAGTGTGTCCCCCAGAATCTACTCTCCTGGGTTCCTCTGGTTAATCACACACAGACAGGTAAGGAAAAAGACGTCACCCATCCCCCCACTGTACACAGATAACCGCCTGGTTGTCTTAGCCTGTAAAGTCCAGGCTCTCAGAGAAGGGAGTGTCTCCTTTAAAAGTGCTGAGCTGAACTTGCTCCTGGGAAGGAGACAGGGCTGTCTCAGACCCCGTCTCTATCAGCCAAGAGGGGAAGCAGCTGCTCACCTAACTCACTGCAGTTTAAAGGTGACTGTAATCAGTGCTCTTATGGGCTGACTTGTGCCCCCACCCCCAAATTTGTGTGCTGAAGCCCTCATGTCCAGTACCTCAGAATGTGACTGTGTTTGGAGACAGGGTCTTTACAGTGGTAATTAAAATGAGGTCATTAGAATGGACCTAATTTAATATGACTAGTGTCTGTATAAAAAGAGGAGATTGGGATGCAGACATACACAGAGGGAGGACCATGTGAGGACACAGGCAGAAGATGCCATTGACAAGGGGACAGGCCTGGGAAGGAACCATCCCTGCTGACACCTCGATCTTGGACTTCCAGCCTCCAGAACTGTGAGGAAATGAATTCCTGAGGTGCTTTGTGTTATGGCAGTCCAGCACACTCAGACGGTGCTATAACAGAGATACCCACGTGTGCTACAGGAATCAGAGGAGAGAGAGGAGGTAGCATGGGCTCATCACGGTGGCCCTGGAGGGGACTGGCTGGATTCAAACCTCCCTGGGTGAGGGTCCCACCTGGCTTGGTGGTGAGAAGAATGAAGCAGGATCAAGCAGGTATAGCACAGATCAGAGTAAGACCACAGGAAGGGCAGCTATAGCTTTATTAGCTATTATGGAGGAATCCTGTGTCATGTAATCTGAGAACACAGAGATGCAGAGGGTGGCCAGGGCTGCCTGTGGAGGGAAGGGCCTGTCCAGCAGAGGGGACCCCACAAGCCAGGGCTTGTATTGGACCGGATGGGTCCAGGGAAAGGCAAGTCACCAGGGAGAGCTGGGGAGGGAAGCCGAGGCAGAGAAATAGGGGCAAGAGAGGAGGAAACCAGAATACCAGGCCAGACTTTGTTCCCAAGGAAAGAGAAACCCATTAAAGTTTGTAAAGCAAGGAGATGACAAGCAGGGAAGGGGACCCCCACAAACTGGTGGAAATGGGATTGGGACTGAGGAAGACGAAACACGGCAGATGAGTTGCAGGCTTCTGCGAACAAACGAGAGGCCAGTGAGAGATTTGGGCTCTCTGTTTGCTCTCTGAGATATTTATTTCAGTGTTTGCATGCATAAACAATGCAAGAGCCCAGCCGCAGTCGCTGCTCTCCGGCTCTTGGAAGAGGTTCTGTGAAAGGGTTCCCGGAAGAGACAGTTAATGCCTTGCTCTCTTGCCCTGAAATTGATTTCTGAGAAGCAGGCCCTGCAAATGCAAGCTGGCTCCTGGGCCCATCACACCTCCTGGGTATGGGGATGTGATGAGACTCAGGATCTCAGGTTTCCAAAGAGAGAACAGTCCTTGCGGGATGCAGCAGGAAGGTGGCTAATGAATAAATGAGAGCTCGTCACGCACAGGCCATTTACCAGCGCTCTGCTGTTTAAGTTTTTATCAATACGGGGTGTGGAGACGGCTGTGCCAAACCATCATTTCTTTCCAGCTTACCCTTGTTATCTGGTAGCAGAGAAGCTGAAAGTTGTTGGTAGCTTGGATATTATCTAGTTCAACTCTCCTATTTTACAGAGGACACTGAGGCCCAGAGAAAGGATTTACTCAAAGCCTTCTGGGTTTGTTACTGCCATAGATGCCATTAGAACTTGGACCCTGTGGCTCCCGTCCAGTGTGTATAACACATAGTGTCCCCCTGGAGAAACTCTGCCCAATAGAAATACAGTATGAGCCAAATATGTAGTTTTAAACCTTCAAGTAGCCACATTAAAAAAGTAAAAAAAAAAAAAAAAAAAAAAAAAAAAAAAAAGTGAAATTAGCCATAACAATATATTGTATTTAATCCAATATATGCAAAATATGCAGCTCTCTCTCTGTGCACACCTTACAATCCGCTAGTTCAGGACGCTCTGTGCACTTTCTTGGGCTTGGCTGGGATGAGGGTGGGAAGGTGGGAGGGAGCCTTTGAATAGCAGCGTGAGGGGCCTTGCGAAGGAAAGCCGCAATTGCAAGCCCACAAAGCCGCACATTTTGCAGAAAATCTGCACTTCTCTCAGGAGCCTTAAGCATATAGAGAAATATTCCCGTAATAAACGTGTGGGCCGTGGTAGACATTATCCCAGCCTACAACAGACAGAGGACTTTTTATTCAGCCACCCATTCCACGGTGCTTTCAGCTGACAAAGGACGCCTGTGGGCTGCTGGTATTCCATCTATCTCCCGAGGTGGCTGGATGTGGGTGGCCGTGCCAACTCCTGGGTAGAACACTGGGACAGAGATGCCTGGGGGGATAGAGGGACTGCCTCTCACACTGGAGGACTCGTGAGCTCAGCCCAGATGACTCATGGGAGTCCCAAGCCCCTTGGGACCAGAGAACTACACCAGCTTCCAGAGTTCCATCTGGAACTATGCCAGGTTCCAGAATTCCACTCCTTTCCAAAAGTCCAAAATTGCATTTTAATTCCCTTCAGGCAGCCCATGTTGCCTCTACCTTCTTCAAAGGTGTCAACATGAGTCTCAGGGCCAAGTGCTTCTTCTCTGACCCTCTAGACAAGTCTTTATGTTGGGGCCACTAAACCTGTGCCCCAACTTGGGCTGCTGACGAACAGCAGGTTCCCTCTTGTACATGTTGGAGGGAAAGTGAGTTAGTACAGCCATTATGGAAAACAGTATGGAGGTTCCCCAAAAACCTAAAAATAGAACTACCATATGATCCAGTAAATCCACTGCTGGGTGTTTATCCAAAGGAAAGGGAATTAGCATGCAAAGAGATATGCACACCCTCATGGTATTGCAGCACTATTCACAATAGCCAAGGTATGGAATCAACCCAGGTTATCTGTCGACAGGTGAAAGGACAAAAAAAATGTGATCTATACAAATAACAGAATACTACTCAGCCACGAAAAAGAATGAAATTGTGTATTTGCAGCACCATGGATAAGCCTGGAAGACATCAGGTTAAATGAAATAACTCTGGCACAGAAAGATAAATATTGCATGTTCTCACTCATATGCGGGAGCTAAAAAAATTAATAATAACTTGAACTCTTAGAAGTAGAGAGTAGAGGCCGGCCCGCTAAAAAAAAAAAAAAAAAAAAAAGAAGTAGAGAGTAGAACTGTGGTTACTAGAGGCTGGGAAGGGGTAGGGAAGGGGGAATAGTGAGAGGTTAGTTAATGGATTCAAAATGACAGCTAGATAGAAAAAATAAGTTCTAATTGTATACAGTAGTGCTAGGTGTCTATAAATAACAATAATTTGTTGTATATTCTCAAATGGCTCAAATATTCTCACCAAAAAGAAATGGCAGACTTTTTTGATGATGAATTTACTAACTGCCCTGATATGATCACTAACATTACATGTATGTATTGAAATATACTCTGTACCCCATAAATATGTATAATCAATACATTTCAATTAAAAAAATAAAGAAAAAAGAAAAACAGGTACCTAAAGTAACAAACCCCTAAAAGCAAAGCTGGTATATTCCCCGCCGCCAGCTGGCCCGTGGCGTGGCTCACCTGAGCACTCAGATCATTGGATTTAACAGGTGCCTTGGACAGCAGGTGGTCACAGAGTTTGGGCATACAGAGTTGACTCTAGATCTTCGCTGACCCATAAGTGTGGCCTGTTGAGCCCTGGAAGTGTGGCTAGTCCAAACTGAGATGTGCTGTAAGTGCCAAATACGCACCAGATATCAAAGGCTTCGTGTGGAAAAAAAGAGATGTAAAATACCTCATTGAAAATGTTCATACTGATTACATGTTGAAATGATAATATTTTCATGTATGGGATTAAACACAGTGTATTATTAAAATTAGTTTCACCTGTTTCTTTTTACTGTTAATATAATGACTTTAAAATTTAAAATGACATATGTGGCTCACATTTTATTCCTATTAGGCATCACTGTGCTAGCAGAAACATTTTACTTGGGAGGTCACCGCTTGGGATTTAGTCCCAATGACCCTGACTGGGATTTGGCTGGAAGCCTAGTGACTGATTGCATGAGCCTGGTGGTTAGTGGCCAGGACAAGAGATGTGAAATAGGAGCACTGGCTTGAGATGCTGCTGGGCATGAGGGGCCACTGCCCCATCCCCTGCCCCATTCACCATCCTGGAAGCTGCGGCTTAAACTGTGGGTTGGGGAGCCATCACCTAGACCCAGGCCTAGCAGTCCCTGCCACTGTGGCATCAGCTGGAAAACCTGGAACAAGACATCTCCAGATGCTTCTTACCCTTTAGAAATGGGACATAAAGTCTAGGGCTGAACATCAGGGTCTCATCAATGCAAAGGGTCCTTGTTCTGTATCTCGATTTAGGTGGTAAATATACGAAGCTACAGAAGTGATACAATTGCATAGAACTAAATACATATGCACGCACACATACACACCTACCTGCTACCTACCTACCTGTGTTCTTTCCTACAAGTGTATGTCAGTCTACAATCATCTCAAAGTTCAAGGCCATATCTGTACACCCATGTTCACAGCAGCAGTATCCCCAATAGCCAAAAGTTTGAAGAACCTAAGTGTCCATCTAGGGATGCATGATAAACAGGATGCGGTACACGCACAATGGGATAGTACTCGATTCAATCACTCAGCCTTAAAACGGAAGGAAATTCTGACATATGCTGTAACATGTATGCATGATTCTTGAGGACATTATTCCAAGTGACACAAGCCAGTCACAAAAGGACAATTACTGTATGATTCTACTTACAGGAGATACCTAGGGTAGTCAGATTCATAGAGGTAGAAAGTAGAGTGGCAGCTGCCAGGGGCTGGGGAGGGGCTGGGAGATGTTAAATGGCTGCAGCGGGTGGTGACAGCTGCACAATAGTGTAATGTGCTTAATGCCTCTGAATTGCGCACTTAAAAAGGATTGAGATGGTAAATTTTATGTCATCTCTATTTTACCACAACTTTTTAAAAGATCAAAAAATAAAAAAGTCAGCATCTTTTAACCTAAAAATCAATGACTTTCATCTACATTCACCTCGTTCAAGGAGGTAGGGCCAGCAAACTGTTGAGCATGGTGGTGGAAGCCAGACCTCCAGCCCCCAGGTAAATGACCCATCAACGGGCTGGCCCGGTGGCGCACTGGAGAGTGTGCCGCTTGGGAGTGCGGCGGCACTCCCGCCGAGGGTTCGGATCCCATGTGGAGACCGGTTCCCACTCACTGGTTGAGCGCGGTGCGGGCGCAACACCGAGGGTTGCGATCCCGTTGCCGGTCCCCAGTACGGGTGCGACACTGAGGGTTGCGATCCTGTTACCGGTCAGTAAAAAAGACAAAAAAGGGAAAAAAAATTTAAAAAAATAAATGACCCATCAGGGAAGCAGAGTCCAAGTGCCACCCGGCCACCTGCTGGTTGTGGAGAGGGTATAGGCCAGGCTGGCCCTCCAGTGCCATGCCTCATCTCAAGCATGACACGTACCCAGATGGATCTCTTGTGCCACCCAAAGGTGGAACTAAACCTGTTATCACAGAGTTAGCCTTGGTCAAAAGTGTTAGTAAATGTGGAGGCTGGGGAGCTGAATCCTGGCCTAGATGGACCTCCATCTTTCAGCTCCTAGAGCTGAAAGGGGCTGGGGAAGGCAAGGACTGATCATAGTTCCAGCAAATGAATCTACTTTAATGTGTGAGGTGGGATTTGCATTTGGGGACATGTTTCTCAACACCATATCACCAAAGTTACAAAGCTTTTCCTATGCAAAGGAGGTTTGACTTTACAGGCCACTCCAGTCGTACCACTGGAACAACCCTGAATTTCCTAATCGACAGGACAGGTGTGAAAGAACACCATGACTGGGGCAGGGTGGCCTATCTGCACCTGAAGAATTGGGCCACCCAAAGGAGATGACTTCAATGCACCTCTACTGAGTAGCTCTGAGACACAGGGTGCAGAGAAGAGGGAGCTGCCAGGCTGGGAGTTTTTCCTCCATCCAGTCATCAGAGGGCACAAGTTAATAAGGGTCTATTTTTGGCATTGGGGGCATTCCAAAAGATAATTATTTTTTTCCCTTTACATTCACATAGGCTGGCCAGAAGCCCCTGGCCTGCCTGGAATGTGTATTAAAAATGCCAGATACCTCAGCAATAATTTCCAACCACCAGAGCATTTATTAAGACATGTATCTGCTATTCTGCTCTTAAATGCCACCATGGCCATCACACAGGACCTGCGCCTGACAGCAATGCCGGTCACTCCACGTCTGACTGTGACAGAGAACGTATGGACATCTATATACTTCTGCTCAATTTATGATGTCTCCTCAACCACTGTTTCCTGAGCCAAAAGATCTGTTTATGAAAAACACATTGTTTTTCCCTCTTGGTCATGTAAGTCATGGGAAATTTTTGTGTGGTGATGCATAAATCCCAGAAAGTTTGGTTTAAAAAGTTCCCTGAAGTGTGGGCGGTTCCTCAAGTTTGTCTAGATTCACTCAATATCTTCTGTCCATAAAACAAGCCTGAACATTTCACCTGAACACCATCCCTCTGAAAAGGACCCCTGGATTCACAGACACCCTCATTAGTGAATTTTGGCAGCTGACCGTTGGATGCAAGACTTTTAAACTCAAAATTAAAGTGAGTCTACAAGCCTGAGTTAGCAGAGTTGCTGGGGGATGTTATGCTTCAGTTCAGTTCGAGACAACTCTCTCATGCTCAAAATCCCTCTAATCGGGTCATTATAATTAGTCCCAAACAAACCAGCTGTAAATACGTGTATCAATATGGAAAGATAAAAGGACTTACAAAATAATATGCGTTTAATTCCATTTTTGTAAATACATAAGCAGTATGTGTTTAATCCCACTTTTGTAAATCATATTTATAGACAGATCGATATTCATGTGTATATTTCAAGATAAAATCTGAAAGGATGTATACCAAAATGTTAATAGTGGTGATCTCTGAGTAGTGGAATTAATTCTCTTTTCTTTTAGCTTCTCTGTATATTTTTTCTACAGCAAACACGTATTATATGTGAAATCAAACAATTATAATGTTTGAAAGGAAACACTTGCTGAGCGCTTCAGCCACAGCCCTGACATCTGCATCCAGCCCCCTGGTCTCCGCTGCCAGAATGAGGGGCGAGCTGAGGGCCTTGACCATGCCCCCTGTTCCCCGCTCTTCCCACCCTATTTCTCTCCCTTTCCCTCTCCCCCTCCCCACCAACTGCTCTGGAACATCTTAGAATGTGAAAAAATAATATTGACAAATAAATTAATTTTTTTTACAAACGGAAACTGACATTGGGAGGAGATGGTAGCCAATTTGGTAGCCAGTTAAAGAAGTTTGTAGTCTGGGGAGGTCAGAGTTCTGTCTGAGATGATGGGCTTCTCTGCCTGGACCTGTTAGGCCTAGATGAAGAGGAAAGGTTGAGTTTAGGTTTTTCCTATGTGACTGGGAGTAATTATAGATATAAGTTGATATGGATATTAAATGTCCTTGCCACCTCCTTTTTGCAAATGAGGAAGGGATCTTCTCTAGTCTGCCTGAGCTGTTTCCCAGCCCCGCCTTTGTCATTCTGATTGGGACAGAAGCTGGAGAGAGAAGAGAAAATGCTTGGAGCAGCTAAATTGATCTACATGCAGAAGAACACAAACTACCAAAAAGAGGGGAAACATGCAAAAGGGGGAAGGAGGTTGAGAGAGCTTGACCAGAGGAGGGAGGGTAAGTGGGGAAAAACCAGCAGGGCTGGGATTTGGGGTGGGGGGAGCAGGCAGGAGAGCACGAGGGAAGCTCTGTGAGCAGCTGGTACGTCCAGGGGGACTTTGCAGTTGGAGGAGAAAAGGGAAAGACAGCCCTGATCAGACAGCCCTGATCAAAAGAAACTGCAACTGAACACGTTTTCTTCCCTCGCCAGAGAACCTTCAGGCAGGAGTCACATTACCCTTCAAGGTCTGGAGCTCAGGTCAGGGGCTGTTTGAGATGAGACTTACAGCTGAAGCAAGGAGGCCCAAATTTAGTCGGATCAGGAATCATTTTGTTTTGCAAGACTGGAAACCCAATCAGCCTAGAAGATAAGGTGGAACTGGCCCCTGGCACTGGCCCCTGGGGAGCATCGGGCCGGCCACTCCCCATCTTTGCTGAGCAATTTGAGGCAGCTGGAGTCGACGGGGACAGCCCTGTGCCCCATCAGTGCCACCACCCTCACTGTGAGCCACAGCATCAGTATTTTCACTTTGCTGGTACCCTGGGTGCCAGTCCAGGCTACCCCTCTGAATTCGTTCCCTGAGGCTGCTATAACAAAGTGTCACAAACTAGGTGGCTTTAACAACAGAAACTTGCTGTCTCACAGTTCTGGGGACCAGAACTCGGAGATCAAAATGTTGGCAGGAGTCGTTGTCTCGAAGGCCTGTGAGGGAAGCATCTGTCCCAGGCCCTGTCCTTGGCTTGTAGATGGCTGTCTTCATCTCCGCTTGGCATTGTCCCCATACATCTGTCTCTGTGTCCAAATTTTCCCTTTTTATGGAGCCAGTAGTATTGGATTAGGGTCCACCCTAATAATCTCACTTTAACTTAATTACCTCTTTGAAGACCCTATGTCCAAATAAGGGCACACTCTGAGGTGCTGGGGGTTGGGACTTCAACATATGAATTTGGGGACGGGGACGCAGTGCAGCCCATGACACCCACTGACATCCCGTGGCCTGTGCTCACCCTCGGTTCCTGCAGCCCCCGCCTTGGAGGTCGCTCCGGCGAATCTCTCCCCTTTCCTTCAGACACGCTCGTTTCAAGGTGTCCGGTCCTTCGGGCTTCACTGTGTTTTGCAGAAATTCCTCAGTACTTGGGCTTGGTGACGTCCCTGTCCCTGTTTTCAGCCAGGGCAGAGTTCTGTGTAAGGCTCCGTTTCTATGCTAAGTTCAGTGGGGACTGAGGAGGAAGGAACATCTCACAGCTCAAGCCGCTTCTTAGGACTAAGTGGCTTCCATGTTTTGAACCCATTGAGTAAAGCTTCCTCCCTGGGGTGGTGAGGACCCCAAGCAGTCTGGACAGACACAGTGCATGGGACAATGGACAGCTTCCTGCTGCCCCTGGAGAGACTCGGGCCATGGCCTTACTTCTTAGGGGGCTCCACAGGCTCTCATAGGGATGCATCTGCCCCTCAAAGCCCAGATCCTCTGCTACAGACACAGGCGAGAGTCCATAGCTGGAGAGACAGAGGAATGAAAGGCACGTTCAGGCCACATAGAGTCACTTGGATAAAGACTGGGGTGGGTGTGGACAGCTGGGCAAAGGGGCACAGAGGGGGTTGGCCTGAGGAAAGCTAGGGGGAGGGGCTGGATCATGGGAAGGGCCATGGCCTTTGATAGGGATAAAGGAGCTCCCACCTCTTCTGGTCACCTGGGTGCAGCAGCAGGGGTGCATCAAAACCCAAACCACTGGCATGAAGTACTGGGGAGCATGCGGCTCATGAGAGCAGCGATTTAAATCTGAGACACATTTTAAATCATGTCTTAAAGGATTCATAATTGAAGGGCTTTTTAAAACTAGTGGTTTGGATGCTGAGGTCCCAGGGCATGATCAGGTTGCACACACAGGCTCCTGTGGCCTTGGCAGGGAAAGGGCAGAAACGGCACAGAGAGATGGTCCAGCCACCAGAGTCTGTCCTTTGCCTCCACCCCAGCCCAACCTGCCCCAAGCAAAGCCACTGCATCCTTCCCCTGCTTGTACAACAGGCTGATTTCATTTGAGAAACGGTATCCATGGTTCAAAAAGTAAATGTGTGCATACTTACATGGATTCAAGCATACATGCAAAAACGCCACCGGTTTAGCTAATGAGTTCTCCATGCATATAAAATCATTCAATAGGGAGCGCCAGTTAGCTCTGTTGGTTAGAGCGTGGTGTTATAACGCCAAGGTCAAGGGTTCAGATCCCTCTACTGGCCAGCCACCAAAAATATATATATATATATACATATATATATATATATATATAAAATCATTCAATATATAAATATTCAACTTATGATTTCTTCTCAGAGCCATAACTGCTATGTGAAGTTGAACACGTATGTCTATAATTCATTCCTAATGAGAAAGCATGTCTTCTCCAACACAGCGGGGACCACACTCGAACTTGGGAGGAGCCCTCTCCAGGGAAGAAGCCCCAGAAGCCAGAAACAAGAAATATTGTGAGGCAGATCAACCTTTGGCTTGGATGCTCTGGCAGGGTCCTATGGGTACCAAATTAGCATTTCAAAATGAAGCCAACTAAGAGGACAGGCTCTTCTTCCCCACGGAGGCCACAGGTGCAGAAAAGTTCTACAGGTCTGGCTGTCTCCATGAGAACCACCTTCTGGAAAAGGAAGATCCAAGCTCACAGAGCTGTGCAACTTCCGTGAGCAGCGTGTTCCTGCTCAAAGGCTGTGCTTTCTACAGAAGTGTATTGCAGGACCATTTTCCTGACATTCGCTTCCTGGGGGGTTAAAGTTACTTGGGCCTGGGGGCAGTAAGAAGGGTGGCTAGAAGGAGAGACAGCCGGTGGCTGCCTGCTCTGTGGCCTGCGTTAATTCTGTCCCCCAGTTGTTAGAGGAGCACTTCCAATATTCAAATCACTGTGCTAAGAGTTGGGGTCTTTACCCTGAAGGGGCTTTGGTGTCTTTGCAGGGAGGAAATCTCATGAATAGATGGTTGAATGTCATGTGGAAAGGGCTGTCCTAAAAAGTGCACTGTTCTAGTGCCAAGAAGCATCAAGGTGAGGGATGGTCCAGTTGGGAAGCCAAGGAGGCTTCTGGAGCACATGGCAGCGTCTACTTCATTACATGACTCTGTACAGATTCTTGGTCTATAAATACCTCCAGCCATCACAGGTGCACTTGCACAGAAGGGCGGAATTGCAGCACTAGACACAGCCTCGACAGCCATTTAACCCAGCCCAGAGCTGATGCTGGAGGCCCCTCCAGGACACACCCGTTGAATGGCTTTCTGGATTGCTCTCAGGACAGGACACTCACTAATACCTGGAGAGGTGCTCGGACTACCTGGGCACCCTCTGAGGGGTGCCTGGTTTTTAGAGCCTGCTGCCGGCTTTGGGGAGTGTTAAAGGCTGAGGAACAATGTTCTCTGGGTGTCTGGCTTGTTCGCCATGTCCAGGGCCCCAGCACAAGGACTCTGGAGCCTGCGTTGCATCTCAAGTGGTGTAACAGAGCAGCCACTCTGAAGGCACACAGCTCCTCAGGGCATGGCACATGCCAGCCGAGGCAGCCAGCCCACCCAGAGGGAGGCCTGGTGCAGAGCACGTGGTGCCCTCGACAGTCTGCTCCCCTCTTGGGCCACGGGGCCTGAGGTGACCCAAACCTAGACAGGTGGCCTCGTCCCCCAGCTCAGCCCACCCTCTGGGTGCACTGTGTTTTATTTCCAAGTGCTGCTCACCTCGTTTTGAAGAGTTCTAATCTCACTCACGTCTTTCTCTCTCTCTCATGGCCCAGGGATCCCTTTCACTACTCCAGGTACATCAGAAGTCACAGTTCACATGATCACAGGGGCTGGGTCTCTGTCACACTTCCCCCTATGAAGTCATATCATCCATCTCACTGCCACCTGTGTCTTTCAACCCCCATCTCCAACTGAGCTCTCCATTTCTCCACTTCTGTGATGCTTTCAGTGCACAGCTCACCAGTGCCCCACGTGTCCGCCCTGTACTATTCTCCATCTGCCTCCTCTCTGCCGTCCTCCCCGCAGCAAGCCCTGAAAACAGAGAAGAAGTTCGTTCCACCTGCCTCTGATATCCTCTGTGGCCCTAACAGGTTTCAGTGGATGTTTGTTGAATGAAGAAATGACTGCAATGTGAGCCCTGCCCTCAAACATCTCATCATCTACAGGGACACAGGGAAATGATAATAATAGCAAACGAGGAGGAGGAGGAGTGTGTAGGGGGTCTGGAGGCAGCGCAGGCGTCCGAGTCAGTAAATGCAGGTCCTCAGCAAACTCTTGGCTGCTTTACAAACAAGACATGCACAATAGCATTTCTTCCTTCTCTGCTTGCTATCCATTCTGTGCAAACACCAAGCCAGCTGTCTTTCCTTACAACACGCATCTTGGTCGTATGCTAAAACGAGGAGAAAGTTGTCATGAAAATCATGGTAACTGTGCCTATGCAGTGCTTTATGGTCCTCTGTGCATTCCGTGAGCAAGACGTTTGTGCACGCCAGTGATGGACTAGAGGCCTCTGGAGCTCTTTCTAGATCAAATCCTCTTGACTTACAGAAAAGAACAGAGATTCCAACTGACCGTCCTGAGTTCCTGCAGGGAAGTTAACATGGGACTGGAACCAGGACCAAGGAGCTACAGTTATCCCACACCAAGTCCACTCTGCCCAGCTGCCTGTCCTTCCCTAGCCTCTCCCAGGGCTGGAATGAACTTGACTTTTCAACAGTTCCCCTCAGATGAGCTGATTAATGGGCAGCATCTTTGCTTTCAAAGACCTACTCAGAAAAATGCTGTGGCAGGGCACAACTTACCTGGTGATGACAAATTCTCTCTGGCTTCCCAAGCTGTACCCGGGTTCTCCAGGCCATTTGCCCTGATATAGGCTCCCACAGGTGGAGTCCATGATTGGGTTTTACTATCAGTGAAGTAATATAAGAGCACGTAAGAGAAGGATGTTTCCTCTACTAAAGAAATTCAGGAGGATCCCCTCTTTTAGTGCATTGATTTTAGTAGGAGCCAATTCCAAGATTATTTCCATGCTAGTAGAAACATAATATTAATAGTAATGGTGACAAAGTGGGCTTTTCAGAAAAAAACCCTGATTTGCAGTGCTTGCCAATGTCTGTGGTGTAAATACTCTTACCGCAGCCAATTTTAAGCTATCAATGCAATGTCACTGTATGTAGAGGTGGAAACAGACGTGCACAGTTGGCTCTTATGAGCCAGTGCTAATGGCTGCTGCAGCTGCCACTGTTACCAAGATTTGATTATGAGCTAGACATCTTTCTAGGCTCACTAAATCCTAGCACTTCACTGTGATTTATCTTTAAAAACAGGGACAATACCAATAGCTGCCTCGAAGGTTGTGTGAGGATTGAATGAAGTAATGCACGCAGATTGGTTTAGAGCAGTGCCAGGCCGTGCAGGTGTGTCAGCCACCTGGCCCCACCACTGGGGCGGGTCCCACAAAACTCCCGTGAGCTGTGATTGACACTCAGCTGCCGGGGAGCATGCTGAGGCTGCACTGGGTGGAAGGCAGGTGACTTCCTTCCCACCTGAACAGTACTCAGTGTTTATTCACTCATGCCAGACGCTCCCATCCTCCTTGCCTGCCTTCCTCTGTTTCAGACACGCATCCGTGTGGCCTCCGAGCCAGGGAGGAGAGGGTGCCCAGCCCTAAAAGGCATTCGTGGGCCTCTGTGTGAGAACAGGGTGGGCTCATCTTGGGTCATAAGTACCAAGCTCTGGGCACCTTTATTCCCTGACTTTGGTGATTCCGCAGCAACAGGTGCTTGGGGAGTGGAACAGAGGCGACCAGCACATGACACACACCGCCCCCCCAGGTCAGGGTCAGGCTGAGTCTGGGGCTGTCTTGTAGCTGCTCTGAGTAGCTGAGTTCTGCCGCCTGGGCTCCCTGCACTCACAAAGATGGGCTCTCATGAGGCCACAGGCAGCACCCTTGCCAAGCTGCCCAACGCAGGGGGGCACAATTGGGGTCTGTTCCTGGGGAAGCCAGGAATATTCTGTGAAAAAGAAGCAGAGAAGAAAAAAATGTCTAAATATCTGTTTTTGCTTCCTACGCCTCACCCACTCAAAACATTAACTTCATACCAAGCTCCCACTGAATGAGTGCTCAGGACTTCAGGAGGCCCCAGGCTGCTGCAGGAAGAGCAGAGAAAAGCCTTTCTACACTGGCTCCGGCCACATTGTGACCCCACAGCCTTACCCCCACACTTCTTGTGCTTTGGGTTGTCCTTACATATTGGATGAAATCGTCTGCAGCAGTCATACACCAAGTTTGCCCACGGTGGGATATTTTTATACGCATTTTCTTTCTCTTTCAACATTATTTTTTTAAGTGGAAAAGGTATATCTTCAGCCTCCTACATCAATTTTGACCCTTCCTATCAAATCTGCTAAAGGTAACCCAAGCCGCAGCACAACTTCAGCAGTTAGGTTGCAGGGTTGTAACTTTGGGGGAATTGAAGGAATACAATTAGCTTTTATTTTACTGTCTCTTTGTTTTGAAGTTTGACCTCAGCAGGAAAATTGGGCTTGTCAGTTATCAGGATCAAGGAGCCAACGTTCCACTCACCATTCTGGTCACCGAAGAGAAAAGAGGGTAATTTTACCACCTAAAACTAGCTTTCATTTCTGCAAAAGGCTCCGTGGTAATCCAAAAAAAAAAAAAAAAAAAAACTTCAGAAAGGCCCTCTGGGCTTACTCTTACAAGATATTAAAAGAGATTTGAAAGCTACATTAATGAAAATGGTTTGATTCTGGCACATAAAATAGACAAATCAATGAGCCAAAATGGAATCCAAAAAGAGACTGGAAAATAAAGAATAATTTAATGTATAATGCAAATTTCAGATCATTGTGGGAAAGATAGATAATTCAAAAAATAGACAGTTGGAAACACTGTCTAATCATAAGGGAAAAAGTCAAACTGAATCCTTCTTCATGTTTTTTATACTAAAGTAAATTACAGGTGAAAAATATATTTTTCTTTTAGTAAAAGAAAAGCTGTAAAAGTACCAGAAATAAACATAAGGTAATTTTTTAGATAATCTCAGGAGAAGAGAAAGTCTTTCTAATCAAGACAAAATTCAGAAGGCATAAACAAAAATATTGATAAGGTTGACTTTATTAATATTTAAAGTTTTTTCTATACCAAAAATACTAAAATGATGTCAAAATGCAAATGAAAAGCTGGGGAAAATATTTGAAAGACAAGTTATTAATGAAGCACTAATATATAAAGGGCTTAATATAAAAAGAGGACTGTGAACTCCAAGTAAAAGGCCAGGAAGTCAATTTTTTTTAAATGAGCAAAACACATATAAACAAGTAACTCAGGGAGGGGAGTGGCGGAGGGGGGGAGAGAGAGAGATAAATGGCTTATAAACACATGAAAAAAGAAAAAATGAATTAAAATTGGTAAAAAATGTTTATCAAGTAGGTTGACAGAGATCAAAAAGTTTGCTAATGTGCGGTATTGATTAAGATGTGGGGAAACAGGCATTCATATCAACTGCTGGGGAGAGTATATACAGGTGTGACATTTTTGGAGAGCTACTTGGTAGTATTTGTGAAAATAAGAATGCACCTATCCATTGTAGGAACTCACCTTGCAGACATACTCATTTATATGAGCAATGACATAGGATTCTCTGCAGCATTCTTTGCACGTGCTAAAGGCTAGAACCATCTACAGTCATGTGTCACTTAACAACAGGGATACTTCCTGAGAAATGCATCGTTAGGTGATTTCATTGTTGTGCAAACATCACAGAGTGTACTTACACCAACCTAGACGGTATATAGCCTGCTCCACACCTAGGTTATACGGTAGAGCCCATTGCTCCTGGGCTACAAACCTGTACAGCATGTTACGGCACTGAATACTGTAGGTGATTGTAACACAGTAGCCGTGACATCACTAGGCAATAGAAATTTTTCAGCTCCATTATAATCTTATGGGACCACCATTACATATGCAATTCATTATTGACCAAAACATTGTTATATACCAAGAAGTGACTGCTAAAATACATTCACACAATCGTATACTCTGCAATTGTTTAGAAGAATGATGTTATTCCATATGTTCTAAGAGAAACAATCTCCAAGATTGCTGAGTAGAAAAAGCAAGAAGGATGATACGGGCATGATATAACGTGTGTGTGTGTGTGCATGCATGTGGGAGGGGAGCGGAGGGTTCACACTTGTGCATTCATTCATCTAAGCCTTATTGAGCAACTACCGTGTGCCAGAAGGTGAACCCAGGAAGCACTGGTAGAGGACTGGAGAAGTGAGACAGAGAAGGAAGGAAGGGCAATACAAGATGCATTCGTGAGCATGTTACTGTTTGGGTAACTGAGGCTTGGTCCTGCTGGGATCTCTAGGGGACAGAGTAGGACTTGCCTCAAAGTTATCCACCCAACTTAGGGCGGGGAGCTGGGCTATTTATCCACCAGCTCCTATTTGTCCATGAGAACTTAATTCCCTGTCCCATCCAGGAGATCAAGACCAAGCTCCCAGGTGGAAAGTGGCAGGTGTCTGGGTAGGATGCCATCGGCATGTGCTGAAACAGGAAGACACAAGGGCTATCTGTTCCAGAGTGCATTTTGCCTTTTAAAAAATACTTACAATGTTTTCCCCTCAAGTTCTTTTCACCATGCTGTCCAGAATGGACCCTGCTCTTTCATTCATTTCACGTGAAAATGGAATAAATAGAAGAAAATGGGGTGGATTTAGAGCTGAGCTCATGGAGCTGCACAAAACTGCAGTCTCTTCTACCTCTGCTGTAGGCCACGAGAAACCAAGAATGTCCTGAAATGGGGGCACTGTCTGTCCAATGTGCTCTGGGGGAAAAAAAAGTTTGGAAAACATCCCTTTGAAAAAAATCTACAGTTCACCTTTTTTTTTTTAAGAAAAGGAATTTAAGAATTCCTTTTGTTAAAAGTGCACTACTTCTTAAAAAAGGAATTTTTTTAAAGACAGCAGTGAACTTTTGGATATATCTGGGATACTCTGCCCTCTCATCCACACCCATTCAGGTCATTCTGCTTCAAGCCTACCTTTAAAATGCTTGCCTCTTTCAGGAAGCTGTCTCGAAGGAATTCTACCTGTCCCCACGCAGTCTGTCAGGAGATGCTCAACATATGGTCTACCAGGCCCCCTTTCCTTGTCCATGACAGACGTCAGCAGTGGA
>NW_007732180.1:134636-135997 GCF_000696425.1 Galeopterus variegatus
TCTGTGTCCCCCTCAGATTCGTGTGCTTAAATCCTAACCCCCAAAGTGGGGGTATTAGGAGGTGTGGCCTCTGGGGGATGATTGAGTCATGAGGGCAGAGCCCTTATGAAAGAGATCAGTGCCCCTGTAAAATAGGTCCAAGGAAACTCGTTTGCCCCTGCCACCACGTGAGAACACAATGAGACGACGGTCAGGAAGCCCTCACCAGACACCAAATCTTCTGGCGCCTTGGTGTTGGACTTCCAAGCCTCCAGAGCTATTAGAAGCAAATTTGTTGTTTATAAGCCGCACAGTCTATGGTATTTTGTTATAGCAGCCTGAACGGTCTGAGACAGGCACTATTACATCAAGCAAAGTCTGAGTGCGGGAGAAACAGAAAGGAACAGTAGCGCTCCAGGACTTGAATGTTGCCAAAATCAAATAATCACATCAGACAAGTAAGCACTGATTTCTATGGGCATTGCCCAGCTATTTAAAAGAGTGGCTTAGATATCTATTGGTCGACTTCAAGGATATCCCTGATGCATTGTTGAGAGAAGCAAAAGAAATGTATTATGTAAGATCCTGTCTTTGTAAAAACGATAGTTTTCTTAAGGAAACATTTATGTAGCCATTTCTTCCTACAAGGCCAGGTTGTCATGTTCCACTATTCTGAGGAGCTTCACCCTCATTATCATCTATGTGAAATTGGATCCCCACTCCCATCACTCTGAAATTGTGCTGTGCTCACCATGTGCAACTGTACAAAGGACGCTGTAACAAGACACCATGCGGGGACCTGCAGGACATGTAAAGAAGAGTGAGGCAGTCACTATGCCTGCTTTACTTCATGATTTGAAACATGATTTATGTTCTGAGGCTCTAGAGCACCAGGATCTCTGATCATCCTGTCTGAGCATTTTAGAGGCCAAGACTCTCCCATCCCCCAAGACTCTGCAAGAAAAGAAGCTCAAATACCTCAACTTCCTCGGGAACAGGTCCTAGAAAACCATTAAGACACTCAAGGAGGTGGCATGAGAAGATGGATCAGGAAGGGCGGCACAATCCACTGTACTGATAGTTTAATGGAGAAGAAGTAGAACCAACCTGAATATCCATCGGGTGGGGGGGGATGGATAAATGACCTTTGGCACCTCACAGCAATCCAAAAGAATAGAGGCAATTTACATCAACAGGGAGAGATGTTAAATGCAAAAAGCAAGGTGCAGAGTGTGTATAGAGATCCCATTAAAAAGGGTGGTATGTGTTATTATATGTGTGTATTATGCATATACATACATTAAATAAGTATATTTGATACATTTGCATTGAAAAAAGGGGGGGCCTGAAAGGTCAAGATGTACACGGTGGTTACTTCTTGG
>NW_007732180.1:137000-137992 GCF_000696425.1 Galeopterus variegatus
CTACCATAATTTCAAAGAAGTAAGGAGCAACCACAATATTCTAAGATATCCGCAACTATCTCGTGGTATAAAAATATTTGTGATTTCTACCGATGACAAAGTTCCAAGTTTCGGTAATATTGCATTGAAGGAAATGCTAAAATTCGGTGAGAGGTTAGTGAAAATAAAGCTGTGACTTTTTCCCTGTCCGAGTTCAAGGACTCCTGAATTCCATTTGTGGATCCTTTGAAGGTTCGTGGGCCTCAGGTTAAGAACCCTGATGATTTCTGCATGCCAGAAAGTCAGCACTAGTCTCTCAGTCAAATCCTCTTTTCTTTCTGTGAAGGATCACTTTGGAGAGTCTGTTTATTCATGTTGTTATAAGGGTTGTTTTAGGGTGTCCAGAGTCAGTGTAGTAACCTAAATGCAGATGTCTCCAATGGAAACGTGAAATGTTCTGTTAGATGATGTAAATAAAACAGGTCTTTTTTATTGAAATTGTGCCTTTGCTTGTTTAGAGAAAAGATTTTTTCAATAAATAAAGGCTGAACTTTCATCAGTTTGTTCAGTGGTACTGGTGGCAATGGTGCTGGTGGTGGCCATGGTGGTGGTGAACGTGATGGTGGATGTGATGGTGGTGGTGGTGAAGGTGGAGGAGGTGGTGATCACGGTGATGGTAGTGAAGTCCGAGGAGGTGGTGATCACGGTGATGGTAGTGGTAGTGATGATGGCAGTGATGGAGTTGCAGATGGAGATGGAGCTGGTGGCAGAGGTAGTGGTGGTGACCATAGCAGCAGTGATGGTCATAATCATGGTGGTGGTGGTGATCATAGCAGCAGTGATGTCCATGGTCATGGTGATGTTGATGGTGGTGACTATAATGATAGTGATGGCCATGGTCATGGTTGTGGTGACTGTAATGACAGTGATGGTCATGGTCGTGGTGATGGTAGTGGTGGTGATTGTAATGACAGTGATGGTCATGGTCACGGTGATGGCTGTGGTGGTGATTG
>NW_007732180.1:138885-139374 GCF_000696425.1 Galeopterus variegatus
TGGTGATGATCACAGTGGCAGTGATGGTCATGGTGGTGGTGGTGGTGATCGTAGTGGCAGTGATGGTCATGGTGGTGGTGGTGGTGGTGGTGGTGGCGGTGCTGTGTGTGTTCTATCCAAGAGCTACTCACAGGTAATCAAACTCTTCCACATTCTGGCAGCAGGACCCTAAAGAAGACCAGACAAAAGCCGTCTGCTCTACTAAATGGTTCTGAACTTCCAAATGTACTGTTACTCCAGACTGAACAAGTCAGGCCATTCACTAGTGATATTGTGATTGTGTTTTCCAGGCCAGGAGAACTAAGCCACATTTCATGGATGACGCAGTTGGTCTTCCCAGAGGCATTTTGCCTCTGACCAAGAAAGGAGTGAGGCTGCAGGCAGGGGAGTGAGGTGGAGGTGGCTCCAACGTCTCCAGATTGATGGGAAGTGGGGCCCAGATTCTGAGTTAATGCAGATGCACTGAGATCCACTTTGGAGGTGAAGCTG
>NW_007732181.1:0-3611 GCF_000696425.1 Galeopterus variegatus
ATGTCTCTCCACTTATTCTAATCATCTATATCCTTTATTATAATTTTAAAGGTTTTTTTTTTCCCATAGAATCTGTTTGTAGGTTTTATTCTTGTGAGTACTATTCTTATGATATTTTATAATTTTTTATAGTTGGATTCTACTCTTTCTTGTAGAAAAATGGTCTCAAATTTCAGATTGATTTGACATCTGATAACTTTGTTAAACCATCTTATTAATTCTAGCTTATCCTTTGTATATCCCAGGTATTAAGCTTGACATGTCTGTGACATCCGATTGGAGGCATAGAATAGGCAGTTGAATATACAAGTCAGGAGTTCAAGGGAGATGATCAGGCTAGAGGTATAAATTTCGGCATTGTCAGTATACATATGGTACTTAAAGTTATGTAAATTGATGAGAGCACCAAGGGAGTGAATATGGATAGAAAAGAGAAGTGATCCCAGGAGATGGTGACAAGTTGAGGAGAGGAGCAAGAGCCTTTAAGGGAGCAGCCAGTAAGGGGACAGGAAAGCCAGAGTAGTGTCATGCTCCTGAGCCAAGTGAGGACGTATTTCACTTCTACATAGTCTATGTGTCTGCTTCCTCCAGCAGAAATAAATCCCTTGAAGGTTTTCTTAACTTCTCCTATAGTTGACTGGTGTGGTCAGAGAGTAGGAGTAGAATTCTGCTGACTCCCTGAGTGTGTCACGCCTGGCTCCACCACTTCCTAAGTAGGTGTCATTGGGCAAGTTACTTAACTCACTGTGCCTTGGTCACCTCATCTGTTAAATAGGGTTGATAGTATTACTTACCTCATACGATCATACAACTTAAGAGAGTTCATTGATGTAAAAGCTTTTATAACTCTCAGGCATCTAGTAACCTCTCATCAAATATTACTGTTTGTTTGTATTGTTGTTCTTATCAGCAGTATCTACCACAATATTTGCCATATTGCTTAATATGCTTCTTGAAAAAATGATTCTGTGAGCAGGGTATGTGAGGGAGAAGGGAGGGCAGGATGAGCTACATTTGACATTAGAATTCCTCATGAGGAGTTTGTGAAGCTTGGAAAGTAGGAAAGTGCATCAGGATGGAACACGTTCTTAAGTTCCCAAGTTTGGATTTACGTCGGACTAGCTATTCAAAAAGACTGGCTAAATAATAAGAATAAAAACATAAACTGTAATTTAAAAAAAAAAAGGGAGGGAACCTATAGATTACAAAAGATGTAAGAAATATATCACCTGTATGCAATGTGTCAGTCCTGATTCAAAGAATGGGTAATTTTTTTTTTTTTCCTTTTTGTCTTTTTTTACTGACTGGTAACGGGATCGCAACCCTCGGTGTTGCGCACACACCACGCTCAGCCAGTGAGTGGGAACCGGTCTCCACATGGGATCCAAACCCTCGGCGGGAGCGCCGCCGCGCTCCCAAGCGGCGCACTCTTCAGTGCGCCACTGGGCTGGCCCAAAGAATGGGTAATTTTAAAAAAATTAATGAGACCATTGGGAAATTCGGCAATGATAGCAAATTGATATTAAGTAATTATCATTTCTCATCTGTAATAGTTTATGATTATGAATTAAAATTCATTTCCCTTTCAGAGATACATACAAAAATATTTACAGATGAAATTACATGAGGCCTGGTGGGAAGGGGCAGTGAGTGTGGTTATAGATGAAACAAGGTTGTCCAGGAACTGATAATTATTACAGTTGAGTGAGAGCTCAATGGGGTTCATTACAGTATTCCTTCTAGTTTCGTATTGCCTTGAAATTTCCATAAGTGAAAGTTCAAAAATCAAAGCACTCTGTTTACCAATTATAATGGTTGACTTTATTATACTAGATTAGAATTTGAAAAACAAAAAACTTGGCTTAATATTCGACTGGAATATAGTCGCAGTCAGCTTACGAAAAAACTGCATAAGGTCAATGCGTTAAAAAAAGACATCCAGAAAAGAAGAGAAGACATCGATAACCTAAAGAAGGTAATAACAGGTGGCTGAAGTGCCTCTTTATTTAAATTATAATGTCCTTCCTTGAATAAACATGTCGAGCTCCTGAAGGTTCCTAATAGTGATAGAAGGAGTTGGGTGCAGATTTGAAAAATACTTCAAATCAGCAGAGCTTCATGAATTATGGGATGTTGAAGTTTGAGGGAGGGCGAGGGGGGACCCTCCCAATTTTTGCTAAGTTCCAACTTGGATGACTGGTGACTGTAGGATCAGGTTAAGGAGAGAAAATTCTGATCCGGTGGAGCTTGAATTGCCTTTCTACCATCTATATGGCAGTTTCCAGCAAGTAGTTAAAGAGTATGTAGATAAGGGGAGAAATTTGTATAGGCTGGAGATTCAGATTTGGGAGTTGCTGGTTTATGGGAGTCCATTAAAACCATGTGAGAACTGTTGAGACTCCCAGGCAGGGAGGTAGGTAGTGAAGAGCAGTGAGCAATGATGGGATTCTGGAAGGTTCCTTCTTAGGATAGGAAGAGAGCCAGAAGAGGTTGTATCATTGAAGCCCCAGAGTTTCAGGAAGAAGGATGTGAGGAAGGGTGTCAGAAAGGTACAGCCTGGAAAATTTCTGTTTCATTTCCTAATTGAGGCCATAGCAAGACCCACTTTCACTGGACAGTGGGAACAGAAGTCAAATGGCCGTGAGCTGAGGAGTGAATCCAAATGAAGGACGGAGGCAGGTAGTGATTACCAATTTCCAAAAAGCATAGAATGAGAGTGTGGCACAATCTATAATAGAGGTTCAAGCAGCACACAGAATAATGAAATGGTTTGGTTTTATTGGTAATGCGGTAATCTGTTGACCTTATTCGCATAAAAGATGTTAATCTACAGTGCAGATCCTCCCCATTCAGGCTGAAGAAAACTGTCGGCAAATCCTGGATGAACTCATGGCAAAGCAGCAGCAACTTAAAGACGTAATTATCACTCAGAATTCCAACATTGACACAGTTCAAACTCAAATTGAAGAGGAACGGAAGAAGTTTTTGGCTGTTGAAAGGTAATTAATAATTCATCAATTTCAAAGACCTAGCCAGAGTTTTAAACATGCATACCATTGATATGAAATTTCAAACATTCTGGGTTTGGGTTTTTTTGGCATCTGGCTGGAATGGGGATCCAAACCCTTTGGTGTTACAACACCATGCTCTGACCAAATGAGCTAACCAGCCAGCCGCAATATTCTAATTTGGGGGAAAATCAAGAGGGGTAGTTAGTTGTTTAGAGTAAATAATCCTTTTTGGTGGATGAAAACATGAACCTGTTAGAGAGTCCCTAACCTTCAATCCCTCTTGATACTGGTATCTTCCTGCTGTACAGAGATTCCCTGTAGTCTGTGCAACACAGCACACAGGGTCAGAGAGTAGAATGTAGAGCCACACTGCCTGGTGTCACGTCCCAGCTCTGCTACTTACATACTATGCTTTACTTTCCTCATCAGTAAAATGGGATAATAACAGTGCCTACCTTATAGAATGCTGTGAGGATTAAATGAGTTAATATTCATATGGCACTTAGAATTGTGCCTGGAACACGATGAACATACATCCTCCATGATTGTGATGACACTTTGAATCGGCTGGCATGTTGTACCAGAATGACATCTGCTTTC
>NW_007732181.1:5830-6129 GCF_000696425.1 Galeopterus variegatus
TTTTCAAGCCATATTATTAGGTGCATACATACTGGGGATTGTGATGACTTTCTGATTAATTGATCTGTTTATCATCATAAAATGACCCCTCTTTGCTCCTGTCATATTCCTTGTTCTGAAGTCAACTTTAAACTACAGTAGACTTTCTACAGAATTCTGCCTACCACAGTGTTTACTGAGTTTCTCATAAAAGTCTAACTGGAATTCTGATTGAGGTTACAATGGATATATAGATTCATTTGAGGAGAAATGATATCTTCAAAATATGAAGTCATCCCATTTTAGAAAATAGAATGTCT
>NW_007732181.1:11650-11965 GCF_000696425.1 Galeopterus variegatus
ATACACATGAAATGTGCTGGATGGAATATTCTGTACTTGGCAGTTAGGCCAGGTTGGTTGGCGTTGCTCAAGTCTTCTGGGTACTTAACTAATTATCCACCTAGTTGTTATGGCAGTCACTAAGAGCGGAGCCTTGAAATTTCCAAATATACAAAGGTACTTCTAACAATTCAAGGAAAAATAGAATTAAAAGATAATACTAATCTTTCCATGAACTATTTGTAAGTGCCCTTGTACTTCCGGATCTGTCAATATCTTCTTCTAGTTTTGTCAGTTTTTACTTAATGTTTTTCAAGCCATATTATTAGGTGCATA
>NW_007732181.1:13961-21377 GCF_000696425.1 Galeopterus variegatus
TTGGATGATATCACTGAAGTGGAGGTATTCAAACAAATGATTTTCAGATATGTGCAGTTGTATGGAAATTAATGCAGTGCCCTTTGACTGCTTTTTCTTTCTCTTGTTCTATAGCCCAGCCTGTTTAGGGGCAGGATAGACATCTTCCAAGAAGGAAAAAGGGAAAATGATTGTCATTCCAGAGGATTAGTCATTTCGCGCATTTCTCTTTTCTCTTTTGTTAATCATGTCTCTTTAGCTCTACAGGATGGATCTGTGTTTCTTACCTACATATTAGTTACCCAAAAGAAAACAGAATTACAGCTATTGGAGTTAAGAACGTTTTGCACAGTGATGTGCAGGTAGTATGCAATTCACCTGCCAGCAGGAGCAGTTCCCTGCACTCTCCTAACATTGTACTTAATGTGTGGAGGGATCTTGCTCTGCACTTTCACCAACAACTGTATCAAGGTGGTTCTGGGAAGACACAAATCCCACTGAGTATCTCGAGGTGGTGAGAGTGCGCGGAGAGGCAAGAATGGACACCAAGAAATCACAAGATAAAGCCAAGGCCCACTAATGGTCGACATTTCCCTGTTGGCATTTTTTCCTTCTTTTCACCACATTTCTGTTATACAGGATATTTTAGGTTGGTTGCAAGTATATGCCTGTATTTCTGTCCCTTGCGTTAGGGAAAGACGACTGTACAGTTCAGAAAGAATGTCTTACTCTCAGCTAATCCACAGTATATTGAAAGTAGGTATTCGCTTTGCTTCCTAAGTCATCTGTGAGTTCTTACTGAGTGTGTTCGTCGACCTCTTCTCTTTGGTCTCTCTTCCCCGACCTCCTCCCCTTCCTACTGTGCCTCCAGACACTCAGAAATTCACTCAATTCCATCCAGTTTNAGAAAAGAAAATTAATTGCTTACACTTTCAGCTGGGAAGTCCAAAGTCCAGGGAACACATCTGGTGTGGGTCTTCCTTGGTCATGGCTTTACAGCAATGCAGAGGTCTCACATGGCAGAAAAGGGCTGAGAGAGGACTTCTCATGTGCTCTTCTCTTAAAGCTTTCTCGGAACCACGCCCATGACCACCATTGTTAGTCCTTCACTAGGCATGATCTTCAGAATCTAATCACCTATTCAAGGCCCACCTTTCAATTACCATAATAGGATTTCCCACCTCTTAACACGTTCACAGTGGTGACCAGTCTTCCAATATATTAAACATGGGGAGGACACAATTCAATCTATTCATAATAGATGGAAATTCTAAGAGAATAGTAAAGAATTGCTACAGATCAAAAACACGTGAAGAATGGTTTTGGTGGGCTTATTAATAGTTTGCACATGGCTGAAAAAAGGATATCTCTGAGCTCGAGGACATCTCCATAGAAACCTCTAAAGCTAGAAAGCAAAGAGAAAAAAGACTGAGGAGGAAAAAGAACAGAATATTCAGGAATCATGGAAGAGCTACAAAAGGTATAACATGTCTATAATGGGAATACCAGAAGGAGAAGTAAGAAAGTAACAGAAGACATATTGGAAATAATGACTGAGAATTTCCCGAAATTAATGTCAGACATCAAACTACAGATTCTGAAATCTCAGAGAACACCAAGCAGGTGTTTGGTGGTGTCTTTTCAGACAACACCAAAGACATAACTCATGAAATAAATAATTGACAAGATGGACTTTATTAAAATTAAAAATTTCTGCCATGTAAGAAACTGTGAAAGGAATGAAAACACAAGCTATGGATTTGAAGAAAATATTTGCAAAAGTCATATCTGATAAAAGACTTATCTGAAATATATAGAAAGGCACCAAGCCCAGCTGAAGGAGCTGCCTGGAGTCCACACAGTTGTGCTCCCCCAAAGGAGATCACACCATACCCCGCCATCGGTGGCTCACAAGTCTTCTTCCCCATCTTAGAACCAGAAGTGCTGCTGGAGGGTGTCTTATGGTGTGGGGAGGAGTGGGGGGTAGCTGTGTCCTCACCCTCAAGCTAGAACTTAAGCTGCAAAGCTACACACTCCCTCTGGGGGAATCTTTACCCCTCCCAGTCCACCTTCAGGGACTGAGCTGAAGGGGTGCATTGCCCCTTGGGAATTGTTGTCTTAGTTGAGAAGCTTCTTGGCTGAGTTAAGCATCTATGTAATTCAGGGCTGAGCTGATGTAGTGCTTCACATCCCAGGGAAACAGAGCAGTGGCTGAGGTGAGGGGCTGGACAACTCTGGTACTTTGCATCCCTGGAGCTAGACTGTTATCTTAGAGACTAACTGCTGAGAAACCCCTTCCCCTGGGGAGTGAAGTCAGCGCTCTGTTACTTCCTTCCCCCCAAAGCCGGAAAATCTGCACCCCTCCATTCTGGGTTTATGGTGCCACTGCAACTGGCCTCTGAAGATGCAGATAGTGCTAAGTCCCCCTGTTTCAGGGGCTAAAGTCACCACTACAAGGTGCCTCATCCCCTGTGAACTGAGTGACAACTAAGCCACATTAGCTTTCGTTCCCAAATTGCAGTCATACTCTGCTCCCCAGGTCCAAACCTCCAGAGTACCCTTTCTCCCCCAGAGTCAGGCCAGTGCTGTGCTCAGCACCCCCTCACACCTCACCCCAGGGCCAGAGTCACAGCTAACAAAGTGCAAGCTGCCAGGAGGGCTGCAGCCACAGATCCTGGGGCTGTGGGCAGTCAATATCTAACACTGCCACAGAGTGCGAACCTGTATCCCAAGACCAAGGTGCACAATAGGTTTGTGAGACACTGAACCCTTAAGACCAGAAATTCAAACTACTAGAAGGAAACGTTGAGAAAATGCTACAACAAATGAGAGTGGGCCGTGCTATTTTGAACAAGACTACAAGGGAACAGGCTACTAAAGCAGAAATAGATAAATGGGACTATTTCAAACTGAAAAGCTTCTGCACAACAAGGGACACTATAAACAAAGTGAAGAGCAAAGGTACAGAAGGGGAGAATGTATTTGCAAATTACATATCAGACAAGGGTCTAATTACCAAAATATATAAGTAACTCAACAGCAAAACAGCCAAATTAAAAAATGGGCATTTGACCTGAACAGACTTTTTTCAAAAGAAGACATACAAATGGCCTACAGGCACATGAAAAAGTGCTCAATATCACTAATCAGAAAAATGCAAATTAAAACTCCAATGTGTTGGGCTGACCCCGTGGCACACTCAGGAGAATGCAGTGCTGGGAGCACAGCGGTGCTCCCGCCGCGGGTTCGGATCCTATGTAGGGATGGCCGGTGCGCTCACTGGCAGAGCGCGGTGCGGACAACACCAAGCTAAGGGTTGCGATCCCCTTACCGGCCACAAAAAAAAAAAAAAACCTCCAATGTGATATCTTTCTTCAGTTAGAATAACTCTTATCAAAAAGAGAAAATAACAAATGCTGGTAAAGATGTGGAGAAAAAGGAACTACTGCCTTGGTGGGAATGTAAATTAGTACAGCCATACTGGAAAACAGTACGGAGGTTCCTCAGAAAACTAAAAATTGAGCTACCTGATGATCCAGTCATCCCACTACTGGGTATATTTCCAAAGGAAATGAAACCAATGTATCAAAGAGACATCTGCACTCCCATGTTCATTGAAACACTATTCACAATAGCCAAGAGATGGGATCAAGCTGAATGCTCATCAACAGATGAATGGATTAAAATTAAAAAAAAAAAAACCCTGTAGTATATATACACAATGGAATACTATTAAGCTATAAAACAAAATGAAATCATGTCATTTGCAGCAACATGACTGGAACTGGAGACCATCATTTTAAGCAAAGTAAGCCAGGCAAAGAAAGACAAATACCACATGATATGTGGAAGCTTAAAAAAAATGAAGGATTTCATAGAAATGGAGAGTAGAATTATGGTTACCAAAGTCCCAGCAGGGGAGGGAGGGTGAGGATGGCTGTGGTGGCAGGGACTGGTTGACTAACAGGTACAAAGCTATGGTACCTACCCTAAGTGGATTAATTGACAGTATATGTATGTATTGAAACAACACCCTATAGCCCACAAATATGTAGAAATTAATGTTAAAATTAAAAAAAATAAAAGTTTAAAGAATGAAGTACTGATACATGGTACGGCATGGATGAAGCTTGAAGAACTTATGCTAAGTGAGATAAGCCAGACTCAAAAAGACAAACATTGTATTGTTCCACTTATATGAAGTACGTAGGATAGTCAAATTCTTACAGGAAGTAGAGTAGTGGTAAACAGGGACTGAGGGGAAGAGGGTATGGGATCTTGTTTAACGGGTGCAGAATTTCAGCATGGGTGATGAAAAATTTCTGGAGATGGATGGTGGTGATGGTTGCACAAGAATGTGATTGCACCTAAGGCCACTGAACTGTGCAGTTTAAAGTGGTTAAAATGGTAAATTTTATGTTTGGTATATTTTATCATGATAAAAATTAAAAGTGAGTGAAATAAAATTAAAAATTTAAAAGAAAAGAAAAAATATACAAAGAATTCTTAAAATCCCAAAATAAGAAAACAACCTGATTAAAAATTGGGCCAATGACCTTAACAGACACTTCACCAAAGACGATATACAGATGGCTTCACACCTACACCACTACACACCTGTGAGAATGACCAAAATCACCACGACACACCTATTAGGATGGCCAAAATCCCGAACACTGACAATAGTAAATGCTGGCGAGGATGTGGAGCAGGAGGAATTATCTTTCATTGCTGAAACCCATAGAATGGTACAGCCACTTCGGAGGACATTTTTGCAGTTTCTTACAGAACTAAAAAATACTCTTACCATGTGATCCAGCAGTTGCACTCCCTGGTATTTACCCAAAGCAGCTGAAAACTTATCTCCATTCAAAAACTTGCATGAGGATGTTTATAGCAGCTGTATTTATAATTGCCAAAACTTGGAAACGAGCAATATGTCCTTTCGTAGGTGAATGGATAAACTGTGGTACATTCAGACAATGGAATATTATCCAACACTAGAAAGACACGAGCTATCAGGACATGAAAAGACATGAAGGAAACTTAAATGCATATTTCTGAGAGAAAGAAGCCAATGTGAGAGGCTACATACTGTATGATTCCAAATGTATGACATTCCAGAAAAGGCATAACTATGGAGACAGTAAAAAGATCACTGGTTCCCGGGAGTGAGGGATGAATAAATGGGGTACAGAAGATTTTTAGGGCAGTGAAACTACAGTGTGTGATACCATTACCCTGGATACACGTTGTTATGCATTGATATAAACCCACAGAAAGAACAATAGCAGTAGCGAACGCTAACGTGAACTTTGGACTTTAGGTGATTATGATGTGTCAGTGTGGGATCATCAGTTGTAACAAATGCACCACTGTGGTGGGAGATGTTGACGCTGGGGGTGGCTGTGCGTGTGTGGTTCAGGGGGTATATGGGATATCCCTGTAACCTTCCTCTCAACTTTTCTGTGAACCTTAAAGTGGTCTAAAAATAAAGTCTATTTTTAAAACATTATACTTCTCTGCTGTGTGCTAGTGAAGCTACACAGGAATATTGCATTCACTCGTGATGCTTTTCAAGAGTCCGGGATAGTGAAGAAATCCTAGACCAGGTGGTGTTGGGAAATGAAGTCCTGGAGAATACACTGATTCTCTTCACATTGATGAAGGTCTCTCATGTGGGTCACACTGTTCCTTCTGGTGCTAAGGGGAATACTAGATTTGGAGAGTAGAGGCCACAGAGGCCACTTCCTAGTAGAAAGATAGAGGGCCTCTCCTGGTGAGTTCCCTGATTGGAATTTTGTAAGCACATCTAGTGGTGGTGGTGTAATAGTGATGCTGTGTGTGGTATTCTACACAGCCCAGAATACAAACAGCGTGAGATAGCAGGTGTCTCTCTCCTGATGGCTGAACAATGATCACTGGTTAAAAATGGTTGTCTTACAATTGTTGTAGGAGTAATTGTCTTACAACACCTGTGAGGTAGAACCTGCGATTCTCCTTCTGATGGTGGCGTTCAGACAGAGGCTAAGTTACTTACACCTGCCAGGGTTCTCATAGAAGATTCTTATATTTGGGGGAAGACTTTAGTAGATGACTGGTTCCGAAATCATAACATGCTGGGGAAGCATCTGGGAATCTTGCTACCCAGGAGTCTGCATTTCTAACAGCCCGCAGGTGAGGCCTGCTGTTGCTAGTCCACTGACTGCACTTTCAGCTGCAAAGCCCCAGATGACTTACACAAAAGTTTAATACAAAAGAGGATGTCGAATCACATAAAAAATAATCATTCGATTTAGGGTTTCGACAGTAGGTCTTGTATTCAAGTTCAACTTCTGTGTGAGCTGTTTTAACATAAATGAATTACGTAAAATGTAGACTTAATTCCAAAAGTAGTTTCATTGAGTTTGTTTCAGCTGAGAATATCTGCAAAGGAGAAAGTGACAGTCATTGTGTTTTGGGTTTTTTGCCTCTTAATTTGTGATTCTTGGTTTTGGCCTGAGGCCAGCCTACAGCTGAAGATGTGCTCACTTATTTCTTCCTTCTATCCTCTTCCTTCCTTCATTCAGAGAGTAATAAATATGGAAATCAAAGTATATATGGTCAGTCATTGCAATAGGCACTGAGAATACAGCAGTGCATACAACGGCCAAAAATTCTCTTCCGTATTCTAGTGAGGGAGAGATGGACAGACGAAATGATAAACAAGTAAAATATTTGTGTGTGAGGTGTTGATACATGCTAAAGAAAAAAATAAAGCAGGAAAGGGAATGTAGGGTATTGGTGGAGGGGAGACTGCAGTTTTAGGTAGAGAGGCCAGGAATGGCCTGAAGGCAGCCAGCGAGGAGAGGAGGTGAGACCCGAAGTGGTGCAGACATCTAGGGGAGTTTGTCCAGGCAGAGGGCAGTGTGCCAGCCCCGAGGTGGGTGTGTGCCTGCTGTGCTCAAGGAGGCCAGTGTGGTTGGTGCAGAGCAAGCATGGGACAGTGGTGCACAATGAAATCAGAGGGTGACAGAAGGCCAGGCCATCGTGGCCTTGAAGGCCTTCATTTTTAACTTTTTTTTTTTTCCTTTTTGTCTTTTTTACTGACTGGTAATGGGATCGCAACCCTCAGTGTTGTGCCCGCACCACGCTCAGCCAGTGAGTGGGAACCAGTCTCCACATGGGATCCGAACCCTCGGCGGGAGCGCCGCCGTGCTCCCAAGCGGCACACACTCCATTGCGCCACCAGGCTGGCCCTCATTGTTAGCTTTTTTTTTTTTTTTTTTTCCTTTTTTGTCTTTTTTACTGACTGGTAATGGGATCGCAACCCTCAGTGTTGTGCCCGCACCACGCTCAGCCAGTGAGTGGGAACCAGTCTCCACATTGGATCTGAACCCTCTGCGGGAGCGCCGCCGTGCTCCCAAGCGGCACACACTCCATTGCGCCACCAGGCTG
>NW_007732181.1:22124-24009 GCF_000696425.1 Galeopterus variegatus
CCAATGTAGTACCCTCAGTAGGTACAGGGGCTTCTCCAGAGTGCCGTAGGTGATAGTGTAGCAATCGATCCACAGCTGCAGAGCACAGACCTGGAATCCAGCTTCACAATCCCTTAATTTAGCAGGTCTGGCTCATTTCTCAGTCATCCCTGTAGCCATACGTTACTTACATGTTGGTTTCATCCAGAGGCTGCTTCTCTTGTGAGGCCAGAATGACTGCAGCCAGTGTTGCCTTTCCAGCCACACAGCCACAAGCTTCAGAGGAGAGAGAGGCTGCCTTCTGTAGTGGTGCTGTTCCAAGACTGAAGAACAGTTCTTCCTACCAAGGCCCAGCAGTTGTCTTCTTATCCCAGTGGCCTGAATGGAGTCACGTGTTCATTCCTGAGCCCATCACTGTGGGGGAGGGGGTGGTAGTCTCTGCCTTAGACCAAGCACGCCCGCCACTACCTAGTACCTGGGATCTATGAGGGAGCAATGGACCTGCCTGGTCAAAAGCATGGGCTGTGATGGAAAAGAAGAGATGGAGAGTGGATGCTGAGGAGCGACGCCCACCACATCTTTTCATTACATATGTTGTTAATATATTTTATTAGATTTGCTGGACTCTTTGTATTTGTGGCACCTTTTGACAATAAGAAAGAAGCTTTTGTCTTCTCTGTAGTCTTCTATTTAGTGCTTTCTCCCTTTGCTTTTGTATTTAGAAAGTCTTTTCCCACCTCCTTACTGAGTAAATATTTGTAAATGTTTTCTTCCTGTTTGTGGTTTTGTCTTGTTTTCATTTACCTCTTTAATTCATCAGAAATTTACTTTAGTAATGGTGTGAGTTAAGAATCTGTTTTTTAACAAAGTGCCGAAGTTAACTAATTTTGTCACCAGCATTTTTCAAATAATTCTCTTCCCAGGGAATTAAAATGTCACCTTTGTCATGTATTAATTAACTTTCTGGGAGGTAAGGAAAGTTTTCCTGGAAGGGCAGACGACACACTTTCTCTTCCCTCCTCACCTGGGTGAGTTTCAGGGGGTGAAATCACTCGGGTTTCAGGCCGTTACCCGCTCTAGCTGGGTGGGATCTTCTCTCTCTGCCCAGCGGTCCCTATGTTGCCTCTTAGAGGTCTTTTCTCCCTGTTGCAAATGCCAGTTTCTAGTTCTGACTCCCTGGTAGCCCTTTAAAGGGAAACACATTAGTGTCCATCATTGAATCCTCAGTGTCTAATCCATAGTAGATGATCAATATTTTTAACCAAAGGGTAAATAAAGGTGATATAGAAATTGGTGCTTTTTACCAGATTAAAAAATAAGGAGGTAAAGTGTGTTCCAAGAGAGCAGCGTAGGCAACACTAGAGCCACGAAAGAGCACAGCCGACTCAGGAAGCTGCAGACACTGTGGTGCTGTGGTGCGACTGCAGCCCCAGGCTCAGAGGGGGCTTCGGGGAGGGTGGGGCACAGAGGGAGCTGGTGAGTTCAGATGGCGAAGGGCCCTGCATGTGTGCCTTACCTTAGCAATCTGGATGAAAAGCCATGACAATCAGTGTTGTTCTTTGCCAATAATAGGCTCTACAATCCGATCAAGAAGTCAAGGCCCACCTTAGATCCCTACTGCAGCAAATAGCATCCCAGGAAGATGTTCTGTGCAAGACAGCAGCTCCAAACCAACGAGCCCAAGAGAACTTGAAGACTCTCAGACACAAGTTTCAAGAATACACAGATGGTGAAATTGAGTTTAGTTGTTAATAAGATCATATTTATGGGTGTTTTGATTTCTTTAACACTTGACAACAATCCCCCACAGATTGTATCTTTCTGTTTTTTATTACATATATTTACCTGTTGTCTTAATGTGTGCTTTTAATACTGAATCACTAATTGCTTTCTTTTTGAAAAAGTG
>NW_007732181.1:26471-40485 GCF_000696425.1 Galeopterus variegatus
AAAAAAAAAAAAAAAGAAATTTACTAGTTGCTTTGCTAATGTTGCTAAATAAATAAAATGTGTTTCAGGCATTTCTTATCTTGGAGAACCCTGAAGAACCTTACTTGGAGGGAATTAGCTATAACTGCGTAGCACCAGGGAAACGATTTATGCCAATGGACAATTTGTCAGGGGGAGAAAAGTGTGTGGCAGCTTTGGCTCTCCTGTTTGCTGTGCACAGGTAAGGTCACAACAAGCTACTCAGTTTTGTATCAGGGCAGAAACCAAGCAGACCATCTTATAGAAGACTTATTAACTGTTTGTCTTCATTAATATTTACTAATGTGATACAAAACTGTTTTCTTCAGCCAGACAATTCATTATGCTTTAGGCCCGCAACAATGTAGACAGCAAATCTGAGAGAGAGTTCAGTCTTTGACAGATTTTTATTCAGTTTCTGTTATCGGTAGCTGTTATATTCCAGCTTTTTAGAAAGGAAAGAAAAAAATATATTTGGAATGGCCAAGCGTACGTCAGGATTGCCAAGGAACAAAAACAACAACAAACAAAAAATCCAACCTGTACATTATTTCCCTAGTCCATAATCAGAGATCTGCTATTTAGTAAAGAATGGTAAGCTAAGCATTTCTTTTAAAAAGNTGTCCATCATTGAATCCTCAGTGTCTAATCCATAGTAGATGATCAATATTTTTAACCAAAGTGTAAATAAAGGTGATATAGAAATTGGTGCTTTTTACCAGATTAAAAATAAGGAGGTAAAGTGTGTTCCAAGAGAGCAGCATAGGCAACACTAGAGCCACGAAAGAGCACAGCCGACTCAGGAAGCTGCAGACAATGTGGTGCTGTGGTGCGACTGCAGCTCCAGGCTCAGAGGGGGCTTTGGGGAGGGTGGGGCGCAGAGGGAACTGGTGGGGTCAGATGGCAAAGGGCCCTGCATGTGTGCCTTACCTTAGCAATCTGGATGAAAAGCCATGACAATCAGTGTTGTTCTTTGCCAATAATAGGCTCTACAATCCAATGAAGAAGTCCAGGACCACCTTAGATTCCTACTGCAGCAAATAGCATCCCAGGAAGATGTTCTGTGCAAGAGAGCAGCTCCATACCAACGAGCCCAGGAGAACTTGAAGACTCTCAGACACAAGTTTCAAGAATGCACAGATGGTGAAATTGAGTTTAGTTGTTAATAAGATCATATTCATGGGTGTTTTGATTCCTTTAACACTTGACGACAATCCCCCCAGATTGTACCTTTCTCTTTTTTATTCTATATACTTACCTCTGTGGTCTTAATGTGTGCTTTTAATGCTGAATCACTAATTGCTTGCTTTTTGAAAAAGTGCTTAATTTAAAACACGTTTATTGGTTATTTTAGAACAGATAATTATATTTTTATACCAGTAAAATAGGTTTCTTATATACTTGTTAGAACTTGCCAATATTATTTAGAAATTATCCCTATTAGAAAAAGTGCTCATCAATTGTAAAAGCCATGCTCCTGAAATTAATTATAATTGAGGTATGTTGAAGGTAGATTTACTCGAGACAAGCAAATTCGAAATCCAATTTTAAAACTATTTTATGCTTTAAAGTTTAAATAAGAGAAACCCCTCAGTGGTTTCCAAAATAAAAGAACACTGATTTTTTCTTAGCTTTTGAGGCCATCACAAAGGAAGCCAGAATGCGTAGGCAGGAGTTTGAACAGGTGAAAAAAAGGAGATACGATCTTTTCAGCCGGTGTTTTGAGCACGTGTCAACCTCAGTTGATCAAGTCTACAAGAAGCTCTGTGGAAACAACAGTGCACAAGTATGTATTTTTCACCCCAAATACTAGTGGGAATTATATTATTGATAGTGGCTTTTTTCTGGTGGGAAAGAAATAAACACTGCCACATTATTTGAGTGACTTGCTTATGGGGCATAGTCAGTTCATGAAGATTGGTTCTCTAATGACCTGTTTTTAGATCCCATTCACTCTACACTGGCTAGCCTGGACAAAACTTCTCTGGGCCTGTTTCTTCATCTAAAAAACTGAGTCGGTTAGATCATTTGGTTTCCATGTTCTCTTGAGTTCTGAAATGCTGTTGTCTGGTACTAATTTGATTTTAAAGAACTGTAGTCTCTATGATAAAGGTGGGGTCATGTAGAAGACTTTGGGAAAACAGTAGATTTGTGAAGTCGAACAGAGTAACAAGTGAGAGGGAAAGAACTAAAGTTAGGATTCAAATCCAGATATGTCCCTTTTAATGACAGCCTCTCCGCTGTAACCACCCATTGCATTATAAATATCCATAGCAAATACTTAGGGAATTGAGTGTGAAATAAAGATGCTGGTCAGGACTTATGTACCTGCTCTGCTTTTGTTTTCTCATGTGTTTTGTTTGTTTGTTTGTTTGTTGTTCTTTATTACTGAGAGCTGGTCCTGGATCAAATATTTCGAATGTGAACTGAAAATAACATACTAATTTTCAGTAAAGTAGGATTAAAATAAACCCACTAACTCCTTGAGAACAGCAGTTATGTCTTTATTTACAGTGCCTGGCCCACAACAGATGTTCAGTAAGTGTTTGATGAATAGACCAGTGAGTAAACTGAATGAAGACTGTTTTTGTAAGACAATGGCAGATGTTTCCCTTCTTCCCTCTACTCAGACAACCCTGTTGCCTGTGATTACATGTAGAACTAAATATATTACTTACAGGCATTGGTATGTTTCCATTAAAATTGAGGAAAACCTAAACAATAGAATATTTTGCATTTAAACTCTGTGGCAACCCCAAGTCGAAATTTACTAGTTGCTTTGCTAATGTTGCTACATAAATAAAATGTGTTTCAGGCATTTCTTATGGCGGAGAACTCTGAAGAACCTTACTTGGAGGGAATTAGCTATAGCTGCGTGGCCCCAGGGAAACGGTTTATGCTGATGGACGATTTGTCACGGGGAGAAAAGTGCGTGGCAGCTTTGGCTCTCCTGTTTGCTGTGCACAGGTAAGGTCACAACGAGCTACTCAGTTTTGTATCAGGGCAGAAACCAAGCAGACCGTCCTATAGAAGACTTATTAACTGTTTGTCTTCATTAATATTTACCAATGTGATACAAAACTGTTTTCTTCAGCCAGACAATTCAAGTTATGCTTTAGGCCTGCAACAATGTAGACAGCAAATCTAAGAGAGAGTTCAGTCTTTGACAGATTTTTATTCAGTTTCTGTTATCAGTAGCTGTTATATTCCAGCTTTTTAGACAGGAAAGAAAAAAATATATATTTGGAATGGCCAAATGTACATCAGGATTGCCAAGAAATAAAAACAACAACAAACAAAAAATCCAACCTGTACATTATTTCCCTAGTCCATATTCAGAGATCTGCTATTTAGTAAAGAATGGTAAGCTAAGCATTTCTTTTAAAAAGTATTTAACCTCCTTATTTCCACTGGTGATGGTGGCACTGTTTCTTTGTGAAATAAATCAAGAAACAATAAGTTAACTATAATTAAGACAAATAATAGCTTTCAGCATTCACAGCATTAGATGAAAATCTGAGTTGTAGATGATGCTGACTCTCTCTTTCCACGACCAGGAAAATAAACATACAGGAGTGTGACAACCATTATTCATGGGTCTGAAGAAGGAAAATGAATAGGTCACCACAGGAACGGGAGAGTAGACCATTATGGCAGGAGGACTCTGGGAGAGCAGGAGGACGGTTCTGAACAAGGAATCTTAGCAAAATAATACCGTCACGATGTGGCGCCCACATCCATTTATTCGACAATATTTACTAACTGTTTACTGTGCGCCAGGTGCTATTGCAGACAGTGGGGAGACAGCTGTGAACAAAACGAAATGTCTGCTTCAAGGATACTTCATTTTAGTTGGGGAAGACAGATAATAAATAACGTATATTATTAAACTAATTCTCTAATATAGAGAATACTAGAAAATCACAAATCTATAGAGGAAAATAAACAGTATGGAATGGAGATAATGAGTAGCAGAGAAGGGTTTGTGGTATTAAACAGTCGCAGGGAAGGCCTGGTTGAGAAGGTAATGTTTGAACAATGATGTGAAGGACTTGCAGGAGCAAGTCGTAGATAAGGGAAGAATGTTCTAGATGTGAGGAGCAGCAAGTGCCAAGGCCCTGAGGGCATAGTGAGCCTGGCATGTGTAAAGAATAGATTTTTTGCAGCAGTGGCAGACACAGGGATTGAAAACTATTGTGACAATCAGGGTGAAAGATGGTGTCGGGCTGGACCAGGATGAGAACAGAAGTTGGAGTGGGCACAGTTTGCGAACAGACAGGCTGTGGAATGTGAAGAAAGACTCAGATGACGCCATGCATTTTGGCCTAATCAGCTAGAGTACTATGAGCTGCCATTAACAGGCAGCTCCCCACAAGAGGGAGTAGGTTTGGAAGGGCAGGTAAGGAGTTTGATTTTGGATGAGTGTGAGATGCTTGTTAGACCCCTACGTGGAATTGTTGAGTAAGCAGTTGGACATGTGAGGCAAGAGTTCAGAACGATTGGTAGGAGTATTGGGAGCTGTCAGGATTTGGATGGTGTTTAAAACTTTGAGACCAGATGAAATCACTGAGGGAGCTAATTAGATACAGGAGAGTGCTAAACCCTGACCCTGAGGGCATGGCCATGTTCAAGGTCATAGAGATGACGTGTTAGCAGAAGAGATGCAGAGGGAGCAGTGGGTGAGGGCAGTAGACTGTGTCGTCCTAGTGTTTCAAGGAGGGGGATGACTGAGTACTCCTTGCATAGGTCACACAGGATGAGCACTGGATTTAGCAGCATAAAGGTCATTGATTACCTAGACAAAAGATTGATTACCCAGACAAAAGTATCCAAGAGGATGCATCTTATTTACTCTGAATAATGTTAATGCTTTCCTTCAAGTCTTTTGTAAAACAAATAGAAAATTGTAACTTACTTTACTGTAATGTTTTTCTAGTTTTCAGCCTGCTCCATTGTTTGTTTTAAATGAAGTGGATGCAGCTCTGGACAATACTAACATTGGCAAAGTAAGTTTCTTTCTGCTTTTAATTTTCAAAGGAATATCTATAATGGCAGTCAGAAGGCAGTTTCCCCTGAACCAACAGGGTTCTGGGGCAAGCAATGGTAATTGCTGAATAAAAATCAATACGTTACAAATCTAAGTTAAGTATCTCAAAACAGGATGATTCAGTTTTCATTCTAGGTTTAGGTGACCCTCAGGAGTAGAAAGGAAATCCAAACAGGGGTCAAATGAGGATCACTGTGCTTTATCAACAGCTTTACTACCACCATAACTTGCTTCTCATAATCTAGATATTGGGAATTAGAGGGCAACTAATAGCAGTCCACAGGTTTATTTGGTTTCATGGATCAAATTAGCTGTTTAATAAAGTCTGTGAATAATATCTCCAAATCAAATTCTGCCTCCCCAGTTTTACCAAGATTCACTTGGGCGTGATCCTGTTTTTAGTATTTGAGAGAATGAGCGAGCTAAGGTAACAGTTTAACTTGTAAGTTAAGTTTTAGGCAGCATTCGAAGATCGGTGGGTAGATTGTACAGAGCCACCTAAGGACCCAGGCTCACAGCTCACACAGCTTGAGTGTAATTAGATTGAATTTGGGATAGGAGAATGGGGTCAGCCATGGAACATGAACAAAGGACAAAGGCAAACCCTGGCAGTGCCCATCACCGCCCAAGTCAGGGACAGCTCCAGCCTGCAGAGGTGTGGTATCATGGTCCTCCTGCCATTGGAGGTGGATGAATTACACTCTCCTGGTTCTGATTCTGGGCACATCTACCTTCCAGAAATGACTGGGCTTTGCATTTATGGCTGCTTACTAGAAGGCTGTTCTAAGGTCATGCTGACAGATACAGTTCTCATTACTTACTCGTAAATTGGCGTTCTGGTTTATAATCTAGTTTTGTGAGCTTGGCTGAGCCTACCCCTGAGAGATGTTTTTAGTCGTAGGCTGCTGCCCAGTAGGTTGTGGGCCTCTGAAGCTGACCACCCTGATTTCTTACTCTGTTGAGTCTCTCCTGAGATGCCTGGGTGAGTCAGGGGGAGTTGCAGAGCTGCAGCATGAGATACCTTCTTATGGCATGTATTCATCTAACCCAAATCTTTCTGGGGCCCTCCTTTTTTTTTGTCTTTTTTTGTGACCGGTAAGGGGATCGCAACCCTTGGCTTGGTGTCGCCCGCAGCGCGCTCAGCCAGTGAGCGCACCAGCCAGCCCTATATAGGATTCAAACCCACGGCGGGAGTGCAGCTGCGCACCCAAGCACCGCACTCTCCCGAGTGTGCCACGGGGCCGGGCCAGGGACCCTCGTTTTTTAATATGGCACAGGATACACAAGAACATCACATCAGCTCCATACCACACAAAAAAGTCTGTGCCAGAAACTTCATGTTGACTGGGGGAAGAAGAAAACATAGGAGCGAGAGAAAGTCCTGATTTGTCTCTCTTGAATGACAGGAGTCTACATCAGCTGACTGGACTCCATGGTCTGACCCATTTGGGAGAAATCTCCCCTTAGGAGGATAATTTTGGTACTTCGTATCCCATATTCTGTGAGGCAGGAATTCATTGTGGACTGCTGCTTTTTTTTGGTTGCATTCAAGGTATTGACATCTTCTAGCAAAATTTAGATGCTCGCATTGGTGGCATCTCCACGGACTAGGCCTTACTTAAGACTCCCATTAGCACCTATCCTACGTTTTAAAACCTTTTAATTTCCATTATCCCTTTGAGATTTATGATCCTGTAACTCCATTGCTGAATTGAATGTGAGCACTTATGTACTATGAGCAACTATGAAGCAGCCTCCACTCCTCCTTGTGATCAGGGTGCCCAACATTTATAATAGGTAACTCTCCAAGCAAAATGCATGCCGTACAGCTTTGCATCCTATCTCCTCTTCTTTTCCTATCACTATCCCAAGACTTTTAGTCCTGCATCATAGTAGCTACAATTAGTTAGTTGCCTCTAATTCCTTCTATGAATTCAGCCTCTTAGCTAAGAGCAGAGCAGTTTCCTTCCTCCCTCATCATTCACCGTACGTAGCTGGTGACTCATTCCTCAAATGAAGCTGCCGTTCCTGCTTCCAAAGCTTGTTTCCATAGTGTCTTGGGTGCAGCCATTGCCAGAGATCTAAGGAGTTGGCAAGTATCTTGTTAGACTCTTGCTACTTTGAGTATAAGTTCTTCTCTGTCATACTCCAAGCTGTGACTAGTTTGTTCACCAAGACTCATTTCTATCCAGAGTATTTTGCTCATATTCACATTTCCTTTGGAATTGAACTTCCTGAAGGAGCCCGAGATCACCTCTAACCAAATAACTGGATTATGGATTACGAATACATATTTAATTGCCATGTATTTCCCATCTTCAGGGCTTGAATTGGCAAAATAGGAAGCTGGAAGTTTAAATACCAGTCCTTGTTCACTCATAAAATATCAGAGTGACAGTTACCTTGTTATAAAGGCTGATTGCACATTCAGATGATATTATCTCAAGTTGGAGCTGTATTCTTTAAAGTTTTTTTTTTTGTTTTTTTTTTTTGTTTTGTTTTGCTTTTCATTTACTTCTGGGTTCCTTTTTTTAATTGGTTATGAATATTCATGAGATACAAAGCTGATTGTCACCGCAACTCTCATGCCCATGATGTGAGGGCCAGATTCACACTGGCAGCTTACGCATTAGCACAAACTGCATTTGCACCCCATGTCACCCACCCAACCATCCCCAACCTCCGTCCCCCTCCCCCTTCCCCCCCACTCCACTTTGTAGCCCAAGAAATGTTCTCTTCCTCTGCAAGTCCAACACACCACTGTGATCTTTCTTTCCTTACCTCTTTCTCTCTTAGGTCCCACATTTGAGTGAGTGCATGTGGTATTTAACCCTATGTGCTTTGCTTATTTCATTCAAAATAAGTTTCTCTAGGTTCATCAGTGTTGTTGCAAATGGGA
This sequence comes from Galeopterus variegatus, assembly GCF_000696425.1. Lineage (NCBI taxonomy): Eukaryota > Metazoa > Chordata > Mammalia > Dermoptera > Cynocephalidae > Galeopterus > Galeopterus variegatus. The sequence goes on from NW_007732181.1 coordinate 34,436, forward strand.
GCATTTTATTCTTTTGTACGGCAGAGTAGTATCCCATGGTGTATATATACCACAGCTTCCCTATCCAGGCATCCATTGATGGACATTTAGGTTGGTTCCATGTCTTGGCTATTGGAAACAGATCTGCAATGAACATGGGAGTGCAGGTATCCCTTCGACATGATGATTTCCATTCCTCTGGGTATATACTCAGAAGTGGGATTGCTAGATCATATGGAAGGTCTATCTGGAGCTGTCTGAGAAACATCCATTCTGTTTTCCATAGTGGTTGTACTAATTTACAGTAACAGCAACAGTGTAGGAGTGTTCCCTTCTCTCCACACCCTCGACAACATTTGTTATTCACCAACATTTTGATTATAGCCAGTCTAACTGGGGTGAGGTGGTATCTAAATGTAGTTTGAATTTGCATTTCACTGATGATTAGTGATGTTGAGCATTTTTTCAAGTACACGTTGGCTGTTTGTATGTCTTCCCTTGAAAATTGTCTATTCAGCTCCTTTGCCCATTTTGTAATTGGATTATTTGTTTTTTCACTATATAATTGTTTGAGTTCCTTGTATAATACGGATATTAATCCCTTGTCATATGCATAGTTAGCAAAAATTTTCTCCCACTCTGTAGGTTATTGTTTCACTCTGTTGATTGTTTCCTTTTGCTGTGCAGAAGCTTTTTAGTTTGATAAAGTCCCATTTGTTTATTTTTTCTTTCGCTGCTTGTGCTTTAGGACGCAAGTTCAAAAGTCTGTGCCCAGACCTAGTTGCTGAATTGTTTCACTTATATTTTCCCTCAGGAATTCTACACTTTCAGGTCTCATTCAGAAGTCTTTGACTCATTTTGAGTTGATTTTAGTGTATGGTGAGAGAGATGCATATCTAGTTTCATTCTTTTGCATATGGATATCCAGTTTTCCCAGCACCAATTATTGAAGAGGCAGTCTTTTCCCCAATGTAGATTTTTGTTGCCTTTGTCCAATATCAGATTGCTGTAAGCCTGAGGGGTGATTTCTGGGTTCTCGATTCTACTCCACGGGTCTGAATATCTGTTTATATACCAGTACCATGCTGGATTGGTTACAATAGCTTTGTAGTATAATTTGAATTCAGGTAGTGTTATGCCTCCACCTTTATTTTTTTTTGCTCAGAATTGCTTTGGCTATTAGCGGTCCTTTGTTGTTCCATATGAAAGGTAAGGTTTTTTTTTCCATTTCTGTGAAGAATGCCATTGGTATTTTGATGGGGTTTTCACTGTATCTGTAGATCGCTTTGGGTAGTATAGACATTTTCATAATGTGAATTCTTCCAATCCAAAAGAATGGAATATCTTTCCAACTTTTTGTGTCTTCTTTAATTTCTTTCAGAAGTGGTTTGTAGTTCTCATTGTAGAGGTCTTTCACCTCACTGGTTAAATCGATCCCTCGGTATTTTATTATTTTCGTGACAATTGTAAATGGGCTTACATTCTTTATTTCTCTTTCTGTTAGTTCATTATTTGAGTATATAAATGCACCTGATTTGGGGGCATTTATTTTGTATCCTGCAACTTTACTGAAGTTATTTTCTAGCTCTTGGAGTTCAAAACACTGGAAACTATACAAATACTTGGAAATTATACAATGGGCTCCTGAACGACCTATGGGTCCAAGAAGAAATTAAACAGGAAATCAAAATATTTCTTGAAACTAATGAACATAACGATACATCATACCAAAACCTATGGGATACTGCAAAACCAATACTAAAAGACAAATTTATTACAATAAATGTTTTCATCAAAAGAATGGAAAGACTTCAAGTAAATGACCTAACACTATGCCTCAAAGAACTTGAAAAACAAAAACAATCCGAACCTAAACGTAGTAGACGGAAAGAAATGATTAAGATCAGAGTAGAACTAAATGAAATACAGACCCAAAAACCAATAGAAAAGATCAACAATACAAAAAGTTGGTTTTTCGAGAAGATAAATAAAATAGACAAACCATTACGTAGGTTAACAAAAAGAAGAAGAGAGCAGATCCAGATAACAAAAATCAGAAATGAAAAGGGAGACGTTACAACTGATACCACAGAAATATAAAGAATCATTAGAGACGATTATAAACAACTGTATGACAACAGATATGAAACTCTGAAAGATATGGATAAGTTTCTAGACACATACAAACTACCAAGATTGAACCAAGAAGAGATAGAAAACCTGAACAGACCAATAACAAGCAAGGAGGTTGACGCGGTAATTCACAATCTTCCATCAAGGAAATGTCCAGGTCCTGAAGGCTTTACAGCTGAATTCTATCAGTCTTTTAAAGAGGAGTTAATACCAATTCTCCTCAAACTATTCTAAACAATTGAAACAGAAGCTATTCTTCCAAACTCATTCTATGAGCCAAACGTAACTTGGATACTAAAACCAGATAAAGACACAACAAAAGAAGAAAATTGCCAGCTGATATCCTTGATGAACCTAGATGCAAAAATCCTCAACAAAATATTAGCAATCAGAATACAGCAAATATAAAAAAAATTATACACTCTGATCAAGTGGGATTCATCCCAGGGATGCAAGGATGATTCAACATATGAAAGTCAATAAATGTGATACTTCACATCAACAAACTCAAGGACAAAGAATGTATGATTATCTCAATAGATGCTGAAACAGCATTTGACAAAATTCAACATCCCTTCATGATAAAGACTCTCAACAAATTAGATATAGAAGGAAAATATCTCAACACAGTAAAAGCCATTTATGACAAGCCCACTGCTAGTATCATTCTGAATGGGGAAAAACTGAGAGCCTTTCCCTTAAAAACAGGAACAAGACAAGGATTCCCACTCTCACCACCTCTATTTAACCTAGTCCTGGAGGTACTAGCCAGAGCAATCAGGCAAGAAAGAGAAATAATGGGAATCCAGATAGGAAAAGACAAACTCAAACTTTCTCTATTTGCATGTGACATGATACTATATATAGAAAGCCCTATTCTTACAGTTTTAGATCACGGGTTTAATGAAGTTAATACATATATTTTTACTTACATCTTATATTTTAGAATCTTAGCTATTTCCATTTTTGCAACTCTGGTGGATTTAATTAATTACTAGAAAGGCAAGTGAGTGCCTTACCACCTAAAATGGGCAGACACAGAGACATGCAGGATCACTGTCCCCAAAGTCCAAACAAGGCTTTTCCTTGCTGATGAATTATATGACTTATTTCCACGCAGGTATCAAGTTACATCAAAGAGCAGAGTCAAGAACAGTTTCAGATGATAGTCATCTCCTCAAAAGAAGAGTTCTTTTCCAAAGCTGACTCAGTAATAGGCATCTGTCCAGAGGTAAAGATAAATTAAAGGGGCAGAGGAGAAACTGCTATAAACCCACTTAGTACCCCTACAGCTACAGGGCTTTCCTTTTATAACTAAAAGATCCAAATGATGTTTGTAGATACCGTCTGTCCTCTGTAGTAAAAAAATACAGGTTTACATAATTTTTTAATCAAATAAGACTTAAAAGTAACTATCCAGATATTTTCCTATGACAGTCAATGGAAATTTAAGATACATCTCAAGTGAAAGAAACAAATTGGAAATTATAGAACATTAATAGTTTTGTTTCATAAAATAGTAGTACATATTAACTTACACAGAGTAACCTGTTAATATTATATTTCATATTTCTGTCATGTTTGAATGTTTTAAGCAAAATAAATGCACTGTGGTAGAACAATGAACTATTTATCTTCCAAATGTATCAGAGGAAATAAAAAATTCACTAGAAGTTCCAGGTTGACGGTAACTTTTAGAATCTGAAAACACCATTTATTAAAAAAATTAACTTCTCAATATATATTGTAGTTACACTGTAGTTGGTTTTCCTGTCCCTTTACCCATTCCTCTTTCCCCCTTCCCTCTCTCCCCTCCCCCTCACTACATCACATCTTGAACACACCTTTCTTAAGCCATTCAGAATACCTATCTGAGCTAACTGAGCAGAGTGCCTAATTGAAGTCATTTGGTTTTGGGCAGGTGGGTTTACTTCCTGAGTTTTCCTTTAAGGTAAGATAAAAATTAATTTACAGAATGTTAGGGGACTACCTGGAAATATGCTGCATGAGAAATGGAAAATCTCACACCAGATAATATTTAAAAAAACAACTGACACAAAAATCACAATCCCTTGAACTTGTTAAGACAAGTGAACAGATATGATGTAGTGGGGGTGTAAGGGGAGGAGGGGAAAGAGGAACATGTAAAGGGTCATGAAAATCAACTACAATGTATATTGAGAAGTTAATATAACAAATAAAACTGACGTAAATGCAGATAATTGATAACTTTTTACGTAGAATGAAGTTCCTTTTTAATGCAAATCTAGACTCACTAATAGCTCTTATGTTACTTTAATAATACTTTTTCCCCAGTTAGGGGAACTGACTTTTAACTGTCTTTTCTCCATTTCAGTATGAGGACTGCATGTTCAGCCGAGTTTTGACCCTAGATCTTTCTCAGTATCCAGACACTGAAGACCAAGAGACCAGCAAGAGACATGGAGAGTCCCATGAGAAAGTAGAGTGCCCTTGAGCACCTGCCAGCTGGAAGAGCAAACAGGACAGTCCTGTAGTGGTCAGGTTAATCATTGTTTAGTTCCCACTCTAATACTCAAACAGCTATTGAATAACAAACTTCTGGAGCAAGCAGGACCAACCTAGTGTGCCGTTTAAGAAAACATCTTAGTTGATCTAGCTAGAGGCTGTGAGCTCACTTCATTTATGGAGTGTTCAGGCCCCACTGTAGTAGGGAAAGTTTTCTATGAGAGTTAACATGGGATGAGTTTAAATTAAAAAAAATAAAAAAAATAAAGAATTTTGAACCATAACTTTGACTTGTATTTTTGGAAAAAAGCTGGTCAAAAGAATTTTGAATCTGTATCATCTTCAGTCCGGTCTGGCTTTGCACCTGTAAGTAATCTTTAAGGGAAATTCTTCGTTTTTAAATGTACTAGTTATAGGGCAGTTAATAAGTTGTTGAACCTGGTTTTAGTTTTGTTTTATGGGTTTTCTTTTTAAATGATAAAGATTCAAAACAAGAGAAAATAAATTTCCCAGGCATCAAACCAAAATATACACGGAAGTAAAGAGACATGGAACACTTAAAAAGATAAGTCCCTTTGGACGACTGATTAGAGTCCGAATTATCTGTATTTATCATTGCTTCGTTGAAGGCTACCGAATCAAAAACATACTTCTTTCATCTCATTGTGCTCTAAGATCATGTCTCTTTTTATACCTTATATAATGCCTAGTGAATTAATTGATTTAAAAATTAATTATATGTTAATATACAGAATACCAGTGCAGTTCAACACACTCATATATGTTGAAAACCAAAAAATGGTGAATCTCAGTGCATCTCAAAGCTTAGAGCTGGAGCAGTAACATAATTTATATTTTCAGGGAAGGGTCATATTAGAGAGTCTGCATTGGCTCGTGACCATGTTTCCATTGAATGAATCAGTTGGCCCGGTGTCCCACTCCAGCCCAGCACTTGGAAAAGAAGTTGATGTATTTCAAGGGAGAAGTAGTAGTAGATGACTTTGATGGTAGTGCCAGCACTCAAAAAAAGAACAAAGGAGAAGGACAAACAGTGGCTTCTGCTACCTACAGTTCAGAAATTCACTCTCACTGTACTGGAGGCTCCCTCAGGGCAGGCACCAAGTCTTTTTCTGACTTAACCTAGTTCTTAGGCACAGAGTGCATTCTAGTTGCTTGCAATAGTGCTGTTCAAAAGTGACCTGGGGTGACCACGCGGTCTCCCCTGGCGCCGGCGATGTCCCAAGCCAAGGCAACTGCATACAGACACCGTCTCCGCGGGTCCTGTCTCCCCAACGCCACGGGTGGCGGGGCTGGGCGCGGGTGGACGCAGAAGCGCGGCTCCTCTGCCCAGGCCCCTGGCTTCCTTTTCGGCGCGCCCGGGCGGGTGGAGAGGCAGCTTTCTGCAGCTAGCCCAAGCTCGGCGCCCTTCCCGCCCGCGGCCTCCTAGTCCC
>NW_007732181.1:41338-42971 GCF_000696425.1 Galeopterus variegatus
ACTTAGGAAAATTTCTATCATGGGTAGAAATCCACGACAAACCATAACAACTGATTTTCATGTAGGATTTTATATCTCTCCATTATCTACCTAAATGTAAAAATTCCGTGATTTTATGTAGTTTGCAGAAACCACAGGCATTTGGCATTTGCTCTTGTGTTTTATTCTGATACATTTATGAATTGGCAATTGGCCTTCAAATCTACAAAACACAAGTTGGAATCCTGGAAAAATAAAACTCAGGTCAACTTATTGCATTTACATTTTATGCAGTATATATATATATACACATATTTAATTGGGGGAAATTTCTTTAAACCCTCCCTCCCTCCAGTTAGAGCCCCACTGCTTTCTTGGCCTCTGGTTTCACTACTTTGGTGATATCTAGTAAAATCTTTGTAGCCCCAGAATATAATCAATCTAGAATTTCTTTCTTTGGATGTTTACATCATGCAAAGTTTTCGTTTCAATCTTGTTAACATGTTTTATTTAATTCAAGACATGATAGACTAGAAAAACAAAACTCAACGTTCTTTTGGGGATGTAATTTTTCTTAAATCTTGGTTGAGACATTAGCAGTAGCACTTTGATTTGTCTTCTCCCTTACAAAGAAAATTCGTGGTCAGTTTTAATTATCAAATGATGCATCTGCATTGACAGAAGTTAGTCTTTTTATTTTATTTACAATAATATATTCTATTAGCAAAAAGAAGGTACATTCTGAAGCCAAATAGCTTCTAGAAGTAAGCCACTTCTCTTTTATGTATTGCCTATCTGTTTAGTCACCCCCAAATCAAGAAAGGATCATCTTCACTAGTATTTGAGAGCTTGAGATTTCTCTAAATGAATGAAACTCAAATGCCCCGCTTAAAGGAGTTTGCACATCTCTGTATCTTGGATTTGGACAAAGCAGCTTTCAAAATCTTTGGGAAAACAACCTACTACTCCTTAAAAACAGCCTCAGGAAGAGCATCTCTGAGGTTTCCCCGCAAAAAATCACCATCGCTGAGTTGCTTGTACTTTTATGTCCGTAGACACGTCACCGTTCAGAGCATTATTTTCCCTCTTCCACTTTCATTGGATAAGTGTAGCTGTGAAGAACCAAAACGATATCTATTGGAAAAGAATAAGGGTGATTCTTGAATTTGCAGGCTGTACCATGATTTCTAGTTTCACTTCTCTTCGCTTTCCCTCCTCCCCCACCCTCCCATTCAATTTTCAGGACCACGTGTGCGGTTCTGCATCCCACAGTCTCTTCTCGAGTTTCTTACACAGTTTTTGTGTTTTTTTCCTGTCGAGTCGTCAGAAAAATACTGCCGGGGGTGGGGTGGGGGAGGCTTGAAACTGAATCGCAGAGCCACCAGGCAGAGCGGCCGGACGCGCCTGCACACGGTACCAGCTCCCGGAGTCTCCCGGGACTTGGGCACTGTCTCCCAGGGACCAGCGTCCTAGACTTGAGGAAAGAGACGAACGAGCCTTGCGTAAGAAGCTAGATTTCCGTCGAGCGACGGCGAAATCGGCGAAAGAAAACCCTCCTACCTGAGGTGAATTTCGCTTAACTATCTGAACCGGGCTCAAGTGGCTTCACGGTCTTTGGTCACGCGATTCCTCCCACGTCGCCACAGACAGGCGC
>NW_007732181.1:43238-49675 GCF_000696425.1 Galeopterus variegatus
CCTCCCTCCCTCCCTCCCTCCCCTTTGCCCTTCTCCTCAAGCTAAATTTTCACATCAGATAAGTCATCCATTTTTTATTCCTGTGGCACATTCGTATTTCTCGAACAGTAAACACCTTTTTCGGATGCAAACGGTTTGATCAGTATTTCCAGCTCACGATTAATTTTCAACAGGAATTCATACACCCCTGTGCCTGGTCTTACTGGAAATCCACTTCTAACAGCACAAAGTGCAGGTAAACGCACGCGGCGTTTTGCCTCCGTCGATGTCACTGCATCTGATTCCGAGTAAGAATAAACACGACCCAGACCTATTAAATTAGTGATTTGAGACGGCTAAGAAATTACATAGCACTTCAAAGATAAAAATTGCTATTGCAGTCACACTGCAGTGACCACAGGGCTCATATGTTTTCTTGGTTACATATGTGTGTATGTGTGTGTATGAATAACTTGTTTTTATTCCAACATTTTGCCCTAGCTGATCACCAGTGATTTCCTTAGCTGATTGTGAGATGATTTGAGTTCTCCTTTTGCATACACAAATTCTATGATTTGAAGGGAAATATCTATATCATGTTAGATTTAGGCCAATTATTGGGCTAGCCATTTACTTCAGGATCTTTAGCAAATTAAAATATGAAATACTGGGACAAAGATTTCAGAATAAAATGGCCATTAGTTGTCAGCATACTGAGCATTCTGAAAATTTAATGATAAAAGTTATCCCTTGGAATCCCTCCTTTCAAACTCACCATAAAGATATACTTTGGGGCTATGATTCAGTTATTATGTAGATTTAATATCATCTAAAAGCACTGATTTAAGTGATGCTATAAAGCAATTTTCAGTTTTCTTCCTTAAAAGATAGCTTAAGAATAATACGTTTGTTCAATAAAATAGCGTACCCTAACAAAACAACACAAACAAAATATCTGGTGTTAGGAGAGAAACCACATGGAGATGAATAGTAAAACAAAACAAAGCGGAGGGGGGGGGAGACAAAACAAAAGAAGTCAACCCCCATCAGCAATTCAGCCCTCTGAATATCTAATATTTAAGGACACATTAGGATTTCATTACCAAAAGTAACTCTTCAGTGCCTCTTGTTACATTTTAAGGAATGAAGACAATTACAATGTTGGATACATATTTTTCCTCACTCTACATATTTTATGCTTATCAAACAAGGAATCATTTGCTTTCTCCTGGGCACTAATTATTCTGGCACTTTAGTGGTGCCTTATTTGGCATACAAGGCAAAGAAGTTTGAAAATTATCTTTACTGCTACTCCTAGTACTATTTTTCGGGCTTATTGTTGGCCAATAGAGAGTTGCTTGTTTTGTCTAAATGGGCCTCAGTCCACAGTCTATGTTTTTATAGTATAAACCCTTTAGGTTACATCTTTTCAATGAATCCAAGCTTTCATATCCTGGGCTTTCTAAAATAAGGGTATACCTGCTTAGTTTTATTTTTGCATGATGGCAGAACTCACAGAATGGAATAGACTTTTTTTTTAAGTTGAATAGTAATTTACAACAGTAAACCATTGTCAACAAAAGTACTATCAGCTATCTGTGAAAAGCATGGTCAGGAAATAGCAAATGAGATTTAACCTAGATAAGTGCAAGTTGTATGTCTGGGGAAATATAATCTGTAAGTCATGAACTTGAGGTCCAACTGCATACTCTTCATGAGTCAAACTTCCAAGTATTTCCGTTCTGCTGGCCATTAGGCTTTACTTATGGAGAGTGCACTTCTGTTCTAAACCATACTGGAAGAACAGTATGTTGGGTAATTTTTTAAAAAAATTCACCAGCAATTTTATTCTAGAAGGAAAAGGTGCTATTTTTAAAATTCTCTAGTTGTGAGAAAGAATAATAAATCTGATGTTTGTTTGTCATATGATATTATAGAAATTTAAAAAGAACAATCAAGCCATTGCCTTTTAGGGGGAAAGGAGAACATGTGACTGCCACGCTGAGGAATCGTATTCCCCCACAGCACTTGTTAGATATCATCTCTTTAGAAAGGTAAGGCCAGCTCATAAATGGCTATGTTAATAAGTAGAATGATCTGCATAAAAGTAAATTGGAAGCTCAATGAAAAGTTGACAATGAAAAGCACACACACACACACACACACACACGTACACACACATATGTATATATTTGCTACAACAGAAAAATGTTAAAGGAAAAATTAGGTAAATTAGGTTAAATATGCAGAAACATTGTATTTCAGTAACTTTGGATTATCTACCTAAAATGAAAACTTCAACAAAACAGATGTTTTCTTTAAAAAAGAAACGAATCAAATATACAATAAAGTTTACCATAGTAATTATTTATGAGACATAGGATACGGGTAAAACATAACTTGAAAATTAACCTTAGATCTTTGCTTTAGTGGAAATCTGGCCAAGAATTTTGGTGTTGCATCCCTCACTTCATCTCCTAAGCCATCATTGCATAAAAATAAAAGTAAATTTGTTCCCTTCACCTTGGATCCTTTGATTCCATACCTCCAAAATCCCCGATATGATTAAGGAATATGATGATGTCCTTTAGAAGTCTTGATAGGGGGGAATGTATTTCCTAATGTTAGTCAACAATAGCTTGTTTAGAAAACGATTCCTAATGTAACAAAAAATTGGATGTAAAAGTCAGAATTTATGGCTAATGTAACAAGTTCCAGTCTAGTGAGTAAACTTCTCCCTGGTTTACTGCATACATTTTTTTAGGGGATCAATAGGCATAGAAATCAATTTTCAAATTACAGGATATTCCAGTAGACTAAAGAGTAAATGTACTTATTTATACTACGAAGGTCCTAGAGCTTAGAGACTGTGTCTTTAGTCTTGTGCATAATTTTCATTGTTATTACTATTCTAGTGCCTTCAGTTAATGCTCTATAGCCAGATGCACTCTATATGGAAGAGTTAATGTAATTCCTAACCATATTAAGTGATTTAGCTAAGCAGAAAAAGAAAGCCCATTATTGGGGGAAAATGGTTGGCCCATTAAAAATTTCTTTAAATTGTTCCTGTACGTAAGAAAGTTCCTAACTCACACCTGGGGAGTTGGCTTCACTCTTGGTTGTTCCCATATGGTCCAGTATTCTATTGCTAATGCTCAGGAATAAATCTTGATTTAACTCTCCTTCCTAAGGAGAACTTCAATAGGTGCATTTGGCAAGTTTTTCTGTATGAAATGACATTGCCAAACTAAATAACAAAGGAATTTTCAAAATGTGTGTGTGTGTGTGTGTGTATGAAAGAGAGGGATAGAGACAAAAATTAGTTTTGAATCAGGATTGGTCACAACATACTTAACCTGTCAGTGTAGGCAGAATACAAATGCTCAAAGAACTACAAAACTCCTGTGGATTTTTGCCCTTTGCCTTCTGTAGATCTGTATTTGAGAATTTGAGTAGGACCCGAGTTTAAATGCACATTTCTGTTACATGTGTTCTGTGTTTATGCCATAAACCAGAATAGAACTCTATACCTCAGTAATTTCTGTGCCTTCATGTGCAAAAACCTTTGTCATTTCTTTACTGTACATAATAGGATAGCAGTTAGGATTAGAATTGTATGACATGTAAGTAGCTGAATGTTCTCAGTTCACTATAAACTAACAGATACATAAGTGAGTCCTTATGGCATTTTCTAGTTACATGAAAATTCTACAGATAAATATAAACTTCCATATATATTCTGAAATGGATAATTATGAATATATGTCCTACTGTATTTTGGCTTGGTGTTGCAAAGAACATTTAATTTTTTATTAAAAATCTTATTCATACTTGTAATCACACCAAATTTAAAAATCAAGTATATTTTATGTCAAAAATAAACCTATCTTGGGTGGTATAATGCATTTGTAGATTGTAAGCCTATCTCCAGGCAAGACTGTAAATCCACACTGTGTGCCTGTGACTGATTTGGGATTTGGATTTCTGATTTGGCTGAGAGATGTGTAAAAACCTCAAGTAGTCAACAGCTCCCTATTGGCTGTGCATCTGAAGGGCTCAAGAGCCTTGTGTATTCCAGCAAGTGTCTGGAATACATTATACTCGATAAATTGGCTCCTGCTACTCCTGTTTTGAAGAACATGAAGAATTTGTATACTGTGCTAAAATAAATGTACTTTAAATAATTTTCCTTAGTAGGAAATTCTAAATATTACTCTCTTCTGAATCTAGTATTACCAATGTTTTAAACACATGGCATTTCTGAAAGAGCAATAGTGAAATAATTCTCCACACCTTCAAATTCAGAATCTGGCTCAAAATTTAGGTCTGTTTTTACCCAAAAGGCCATAAGAAACTAGGATTCCAGAAATTAAGAAAATAAAATGGTAACATCCTTGTCTTCAGAGTTGTTCCCTCTATATATTTTAGGTAATACCAGAATCAAGAATCAAAAGATTTCTCATATTAATACATAAAATTTTTAAATTATACGTTACTCCCAAATTATAAAGATTGATTTTTAAAATATGATTTTCAAATAAATACCATGCTTGCAATCTTTGGCAAGGGAAATTTTCGTTACCCTTGGTGAGTTTTTAGCAGACACTTATATTTGGTAGTTTTGTTGTTGTAGCTCCCTTCTTAAATAAAACTTTTGACCACTTAAGCTTTAAGAGTCCCTGGATTTGCTCTATTATGTTATGAAAATTATGTATACAGTATTTATGAATGGTTAAAAAGGATAAGCTGTGGACTCAAAAAGGCAAAGCCATTCTCATCAACTGGTTAATTTGGTTAATAGTTCTATTTGGGCAGGGTATTGGGGTCTTATTTGTTTAACATAATTTATCAATGCTTTGTCTTCTACAAGAAGTCCTCCTCACCCAACCTACTGGTCTATTTTGGAAAGTTTCTGGATCTGCATACATATAAACATCCAACAGTTTAGGGCCCCAAATCAGTCTGGGTAGAATTCTAATTACTTTCGGTGTGTTGGTCTTATCTCCAAATCTATAATCTGTGGTCTTCCAAGGGGAAGGATGAGGTCTCATTGCTCTGACTAACTTCATGGTATCTGGCAGAAGTCAACAGATACTTGATGACTGATAGAAAACAACAGTAAAGGGTTGTGAATGTAGACAAGTTTGAAAGATTGTGTACAATAATACCTGCACTCACGCCATGCTCTTTACCTTCCGGGGTCCTTTTGCTTACTTTATCTCATTTGATGTGAATAATTGACTGAGGATGGGGAAGGATTTTACATGAAGGAGAGATGAGCCAACATTTTGATGCTCACTGAGAAGTGATGAGTTCTCATAAGAGCAAATCATCAAGGTATTTGCATATATTTCACTGCATGTGATTGAATTCCCTAATCAAGTAAGAGGAAGTTCCTGAAGAAGGAATATCTCAGATTACTGGCCTGTAATGGATGCTTCGTCCAATGCTGAAATACATTGTAGGTTGAGTCAAGACTCTCTGTAGCCCCCATTAAGTCGCAGACACAGAGGAACTTTGAGGTTACAGAAATTTCCCACTACCCTCCCAAAGGGCTCCTTGATGTAAAAAAAAAAAAAAAAAAAAGGCAAAAAGTTTAGTAGAAAGGATAATGGACTACACCAGGACATTTAGTCCAGGCTCCCCTGCAGGATTTTGGGGTAATCCACTTAACGCCTCTTTGCCTCAGTTTTCCTATCTGTAAGGAGAAGTTGGAGTATATACCTTTAAGCCCACTTCTCAAATTATTTGAATTCCAGATAAACATTCCAGACAAGTTTCAGGCTGACTGCACATTCCTTTTTATCCTACCTACCCCACCAGCAAACACAATCACCAAGTCACTCCACCCATCCTTCCCTTCAGGCCCACCCCACGCACACCTGGGCCCCCCTTGGTAACAGAGCGAACCCCACCAGCCCCTTCTCCTGTTCCTGAGGCCCCTCCCTTAGAAAAGGCCGCAGGGGCCCCGAGGCGTCCTAGACACCCCGCGGGGCGTGGGCAGCAGGCCCGGGGCTTCGGCTCCGGAGGAGGGGAGTCAGGGCCCTGGGAAGGGGTGCAGGGTCCTGGGAAGACCGAGGGGGGCTGGAAAGGGGTTCCCCTCGCCGGCGCCCGCCCTGGAGTCGCTGCGCCCTCCAGGCTGAGCTAAGGACGCCCCTCGACCCGGAGGCACAGGCGCGTTTCAAAAGGAAAGAAAGAAAAATGCCACCCCTGGCTCGAATTTCTGGAAGCAGGAGCTGAGATTTTGCCCTCAACACGGAGACAGGACCCCCCGTGGCGCTGCCCTGGCCTCTCTCCGTCACCCATTTTCGGTTTGCTTTTGGAAGAACCGGTTCCTCGGCCCCGCGTCGCCGAAACTGTGACACGAGTAAGTCCAGCCGCCCAGTACTTGTCGCCGGCCACCCTCCCCTCGCGCCCTCTCTTCCCACCTTCGCACCGCGGCGGCCGCGCTCCCGCCC